>NC_084981.1:3844303-4074303 GCF_963691925.1 Scomber scombrus
AGGAACAGTCAAAAGAGATGGGGTCAATTTGACCCGGGAGGACGACAGGAGGGTTAGGAGGGCTCATACATTGTAGCTAGCTAATGGCTTCATAAATAGTCATGGAATCATTTATAACTGTTTTACGAATCAGTTATAAGCCAATAATTGGACATCTTTCATTGCCAGACTACAAAATATGCCTTAAATGTTTGTAATGACATATTCATGGTTTTCTCCCTTTCTGGTAAGACGACAAGTCCGCAGGTATTGTACAACTGTTAATTAAAGTAAAAAGGTTTTTACAATAATCCGGCAAGTCTACAGCTTTAAATGTTAGTTGTTAATAAATGGATTTAGGTCAAGGTGATCTGCAACCCTTTTCCAGGCGGTAATACAGTAATAATTACAACTTACGAAACTTTTTTTAAAGGGTACCTTATCCGAGAGTGGCACCCTTGAGAATATAGACGAGTGGTGAGATGTTCCAGAACTACAACTCATAGCTTATGCACATTTTTACTTTTCTACGGCATCGCTGCTCATACAGTACCATAATATTGTTCCCACCCAGAGAAGTTTGAATGGTATGTGACTTTATGGCATGTGAGAATTCCCAGAAAACAAATATGCTCACTACATCCACTTTAGCTTTTTTCATGCCTATATAGGCTTCAATATATTGGTAACACAAGCAGACTTATTGTTCATTGTTCTTCAAGTGCCATTTACAGAAAAGATATGAAGTCTACAGCAAGATGTTCTATGAGCCATATATGGATTTAAGTCTTTAGAGTCCAGTTATGGTGACAATCACAGAAACCTGTTTTTGTTCACATCGTGCCACCTTTTGAAAATTGAATAAATGTATATGTTCGCATCTTCAGAGCCTTTCTTACTTTTTAAAGTGTGTGGAGATGTTTTTCTATGAGTTAGTGCCATAAAATGACCATGAATACACATTAGAAAAACTCAACAAGAAATGATTCCAGGATTAAATTTGAGATTGTACTTGAAACCTCTGTGAATACTCAGTAAACCACTTGAAAATTGAGTATGTTAGCTCTGTCTATGTGTAATTACTTTGTCTGGAACACTCACTAAACCAAATATGTCATTCAAGAGTCAACACAGCCACTCCAGTTTGTTGCCCAGTTACAACTCAGACTCTAAACCCCCTATGAGTCTGAGTGTAAACAATATCATCCTCACATTCACCACATTTCTTTTATTCAGTCCATTTTATTATTATTCTTGGAACAAAAGGGGGTTTCTTTTATTGTGAGCATAATATGACAAGGTCCACCAAAAGGTTTCACAAGAGAAGAGACATACACTGACTGAAAATAATACTTACAATTAGATACATTTGATCAGTTCAGAAAATATGATGCATACACTGGGGCCAGTAAGTGGTTCATTTAGAAAAACTCAGATACTGATAGTGTCTGCATGGGTCATGAAGCTGCATAATGTAACGGCAACAACAATTTTCTCTTCTCTTTTCCACTGAATGTAAAATGGTTTCAAAGTTATGGGAGCCTACTTATTAAAATGAGAAACCCTGTGAAAGAGCTACACTGCACCTCCTCAGCGGCTGCCTCGCTGTCAATGGTCAGCAGGATTTTCCAGAGAAAATAATGTCGTCTACTGTCAGCCTCTCGATACCTCCTGTCCGAGGTCTTGGTGTTGGTGTGCCAGCCCGGCTAGGCGATAAATAAATGATGAAATGTGAAATGAATAAAAACATGAATGACTGTGGCGATGACACTGTGTGACAGCCCAGAGATGGGAATTAGAAGCCAAAGCGGCGCTAAAGCTGGGTTATTGGGCAGGGGCCCCGCTAACGAGCCGTGAGATTGAGTTTGACACGTCGAAGAACAGGTGCTCGTTTATTTTCCCAAATAAAAGGACTGTGCCAACGTGTTACAGACAACTCGCCTGACCAAAACTAACACCGAACAATGTAAAGCCTTGGACTGGTAAGGTTCATGTGTTTACAAAGCAACTTATTAAAAATATATTTTTTTTCTGCCGCAGTGTTTGGGCTCACATTTCCGGCTAAACTCTCGGTAATCCAGCTTGATGCCATCCGTGACATTCTTCAGATGTTGTCGGACGCCTTCCGGCACTGTACCGGCATTTTGCTGGGCGCAGGTGTGGCAGCGTGGGCAATAACAAGCGCTGAGTAATTACCACAGCCATATCCATAACAGCCCTAAACCCCCAAAGTGTGCTCAGGGTACCCCTCTACCCCTTCATCTCCTCTACCACCTCCCTCCACCCTCCCCTCTACTATCGCTCTCTCTCTCCAGCTAAATCATAGAACTGGGCTCGGGTCCAGGGGCCTCGCTGCCGCTGCCCGGTTTTTGGCGGGGAGGGAAATAAAGCCGGACGGGCCCCTCGGGATACTCTAATGTCTGCGTTAATTGTGAGTTATGGGGAAACATGGCGAGAGCGCAGGGGTCAGGCCTGTCAGCAATCACACTCTTCAGGCGGAATTTACCACAACGCTTCCTGTTTATCCCCCCATCAATGGGGAAGAACGCGAGGAAATTAGCATTAGCACGCCGATCTGTTTTTATCACCTCCCAAAAATCCAACCCCCCTTTTTTTTTGTCCAGCTCATCTCAATCTTTTCTAGCTGGCTATGTCACCCTCTTGGTTACAGTATGAGCTGAAGTGGACCAAAATTTGACAGTGAGTCCTTTTATTTCTGCAGCTTTGGGAAATATAACATTTTATAATACCTCTGAACAGGGCAATACAGTGATGTTATTCATTTAATGAGAAAAACTAAACTCCCTGGCTCAAAGGTGGAATGAGAGCAATAACGGTTCTCATGATGGGCCATTTTTCTCTATGAGTCATTGCACAACCTGAACCCGGTGTCGATGTCCCAATCTCTCATTAGTGTGTCAGTACAGAGCCATATTAGCTAAAACAGACGGTGTCAGACTGTGCAGAGAGCCAACTTCCATGTCATAGACATCAGGATGAGAGCCAATTAAAAAGCCAATAAGTGAGGGATATTCCCTTCTTTTTTCTTTAAAAAAAAAAAGAGCCATAGAGATGATAGAGGGAATCAGAGCTGGCTGGGTATTTAACAATATATTGCAGTAATAATTTCTCTGTAATTTACAATTTCAATATCACTAATTCTATTACAGTTACCAATGAAAAAAGTCATTAATTTCATACAGTATATATATAACTATAGCTTACTCGACCTCGTAATTTGTTGTCAACCTCTGACATTTCGCTAATTTGTATTATACATTAGTTTAAATCTTTTAGCCACAGCTGTAATTCTTAGGAAATGGTAATGCTAGGAAAAAATTCTGCTCTGTATCTGGACTGTATGCTAGTGTGCTACTGCTTTGATTATATGATGTGAAACACATGACAAATACATTACAATAAGCATTAAATTCTTTATAATTTCATTTCATTTGAAGCTAGTTGATGGCTTGAGCAATGGTTGGCCACTTTTACTACCAATAATTACCAAGTACTTAAAGCTGTAGGCTATTGAATAAATATAAGGCCAGTTGGGGGCAGTGGAACAAGCTTTAAAACACACATTCCAAAATATTATCATCATATAAATCTTTAAAGGTGAACACATTAGCAAACAGCGGCCTGACAGCAGATGTAGCACAATGTCAACATTCAACAAGTTAACATTCACTCATTTGTTAGCTCTGTTTTGGTCTCCACCAGCTACCTAAACAAAAAGGTCTCTTTAGCAGCTAAATGCTCCACTATGTTCACCAGCTGGTTACCACTAACTTTGACCGTCTGCTGTTTGGTGCAGGTAAGTGGGTTGATTACAGTTAGAACAAAATTTGCTTGCTAAAAGAGGCTAAAAAGCTTTGTAGGGCTTAGAGGAGTTGGGTGATCAATCTTTGTGGGTTTGTTACTCCAAGCAACACTTTTTACATTACAAATAGTCATTTGTTTCATTGGTTTTTGAAAAAAGATTTGATTAGTGAAGCTTTAAACCAAAGTTTTTCTTTATCTGGATTGGAACTGCTGCATAGAGTGATGAAAAGCCAAGAGAAAGACTGATACAGATAAAAAACTAGTCCTTCAGCAAAAGCAAATAAGGGATGAAGAATACCAAAGTTAAAGTGTTAAAAGTATGACAAGAAGAAAAATAATTAAAATTCATAACAGTGGGAGGACGAGAGCCCTGGGAGGACAATGTGTTATCATGCTTGCAGCTTGCCGGGCCTGCCTCTGGAGCAGAGGAATGAGGTAGCATTACTTTAACAGCTGTGCAAACACAGCTAATGCCTGCGACTGCTGTTTCCCCTCCCAGCCTGCAATGCTGCTAATCACAGCGCATAGCCCCTGTGACTTTACCTAGAAGCCCAGAGAAGCAAACCAATACGCACCTCCAAAAATAACGTCCTCCTCCAGCTCCCAACAAATGACTCAGGCATTACAGAGAGGATTAGATAGGTCCAATATAAGAAGGGTTTCACTAGAGTCGCTCTGTAAGGTGAATTCATATCAGGTCATGCAACAAAACAGTGATAACATCAGATCTAGAACCCTGACCTGAGGTTAGGCTTCAAGCACATTTTCACACATTCAACACAATTTTTCTAATGAGTTATGTTTTGAAACCTCATTATCTAAAGGTTGTGTTGTGGCATTTGTGACCCTTGAGAGCACGAGTTAATCAGCATTATGAGATGCAGAGCTGGAAACAGAGCAAGATTATTTTGCTTCAATAGAAGTGTTGCTGCGGTTGATGATTTTTTTTTTTGTCATTTCGACACCTACTCCGTCTTCTTCTCCTCGTGCTATCTACAGTTCACTCACCTCGCCTCCCCACCTACCAGCTTGCCCGTGTGATAATTCCCTAGTCTGAATCATTGCAGAAGAACAGGGCACAGGGAGATGACGTAGTTAAAAGAGCAACAGTCAAAGCTCAACTGGTATGACACCATGTGGAAAACTTTTTCAGTCCAACCTTTTTCTTTGTCTATATTTTTTGGCCTTAGCTTGCTGCCTCTGCAAAGCTCTTGTGATTGGACTGACGTTAAGTTGCAAACTACCTGTTGACTTAAAGGAATAGTTTGATATTTAGATAGTTTGACAGTTAGATTAGAAAATGGATACCACTCTCCTAACAGACACACATGGAAACAGCAAGCCAAGCACTGTCCAAAGGTAAAACAAGAAATCTGGTAACCAGCAAATCTAAAGTTCACTTATTAACATGGTATATCTTGTTTGCTTCGTGGTTTTTTACAGGGGAACTATTTCTTGTCTTGGTGCAGTGATTTCCTGAAGTCTTGTAGTATAGGAGAACTTTATTAACAGACCAGCGTGTTTCTGCTTGTGGCTTTCATCAGGTTCATCATAATGATGAGATTTTATGATGACCCTGGTGAAGGTTGCTGAGGCTTTGACTTTCTTCCGACTTTTTTCCTACTCCATGCACCTTGGTAAGTAGGTGAAGTTGTGGCAGAAACCGCCTCACCTGTTTCTGCAAATTCCTTTGCAGAAACAGTCTTGACATCCCTGTGAGGTCAGCAGACAATCCCCAAAGAATCCAGGAAGTTACTGTTACCGTTCGGAAGTTACTGCTCCACCAAGGAATAGTGGCATAATCTCCCTGTAGAACCTCAGCTTGTTTTTAGACTGATTCCAGCCTTTATGCTGCAGTAACCATCTCCAGACTCTAGCTTTATATTTAGTGTAGACTCATAACAGTAGTATCCATCTTAATGTCCTGGTGTTTGACACATTATGTTGAGAGAGAGTGGGGCAATAGTGATCTATAGCCGGTACTCGATTTACTTTGGCTCGGTTTGAAGAGGACATTAGAGCAGTGGATGTACAGTAAGAGGAACAGAGGAAGCACTTTTTATCTATTTTACAGCGTTATTATCTTTTCCATGGTCAGATTTTGATGGCGACATGATGTTTACTGACAGAAACTAAAATACAAATGCTAGTCCTCACATCATACTAACATTTATTCCTCCTAGAACACTATTATACTGTAAATGCACTGCAAGAAATGTATACATCTTTCCTCCAAACTGGAAAAATTCTACAAATGGTAAAACACATGAACTTTTTGGTTCCGGAGTACATTTCCTTGTGCATGTAGTACAATATGTGTTTTGTCCTTAGGGGCAACCATATAAAATACAGCTAGGCAGATACACATATACAGAATAGTACTGAACCAATACTTGCCTTTGTTCAAAAATCTAATATTGTCGGGTCAGCACACTGTCCATCTCTGATATGATGAATATGATGCTGTTTGATATTTCTATTTGCATGGATCGATACACTCTGTGGGAGTATCTGAATTGGATTCCTCCTCAACTCTGACTAACTGGACACTGACCAACACAACTGAGGGAGTCTTGTATACTTAGAGATATGTTAACCAGACAGGGATGCTGCAACATTCATGAATAATACACAAAGGACATCATAGACAATACTGTACACACAACTCAGCTGCCTCCCCCATACACTCCTTTTCCACCTCCCCTGTCCTGTTTTCCATAAATAATGCATTAAAAGGAGGAAGAGCTTGTTTACTTGTGGTTTGTGTGGTTCTTCTGAGGCAAATTATTTTCCTCTGTTTGACTGATGGGTCAACATAAGGTGAGGAGGAGACTTCATTTTCAATCTCCTTCCATTTTTCAGTTTTACGGTCTTTTTTGTGTGTGTGTGTATCTGAAAAGAAATAAACACTAAAATCCATGCCATGGTGGATTATAGAAGACACGCACAATGCAAGACAAACTTTAGGGGTGTGTAACTGTGGTCTTTTCTCAGATCATTTGTGTGTTTGTGACATTGCTGAACGTCCAGAAAGTGAGAGAAATGCCAACACAGCCATACTGGACTATAATGATCAGCAGGCGTCAATTGGTCTTTCTCAAAAAAAAGCCAGCACTTTCTCATTTTGTTTACCTCACCAGATGCCACACCGACGAGTGAGAAAAGTATTTGGTCCTCCAAAGACTTTTTTTCAAATAAATCGCACCATTTTGTTTCCCAAGCAAAGTGTCGACGCAAAGCAAAACGCAACTCCGCCAGAAATGCAATATGTGAACAGCAGCTAGAGACAATTAAAACCACAATCTATAATGAATGAAATAGGAGTCTAATGAAGTGGCTCAGACAGAGCATCGCTGACCCTCTCTGACCCGCACATGAAAAGAGAAGCAGTCGGCAGAATGCCTACAAAGCGTCGTCCCTGCCTCTTTGAAGTGACATGGAAAACTCGCCATCTGGCGTGATCATCACATTTTCACTTTGACAATCCTCGAATTCTCACACTTAAACCGGCAGGCTGAGGCGGCTCCGCTTTGCCTCGCTTTTCCTCCATAACACCTCAACCACAACACAGCAAAGGCCTGCTGCTGGATTTCCTGGTATAACTTAAATTTTTGTACAGCGAGGATAACGCCATGGACACTTTTCACATAATGGTACGAATGGTTTATCACTCTGATCGTTATAGATCACAGATAAAACAGCTTAAATCAAGGCCATGTTGGTAGTGACATGTCATGTTCAAAAGGACTCGGAAAGATGAAGGATTATTGAATTGCACATTGTGAAGAAAACCCAATCATAATGTAGACCCAGCAGGACTGGGTCTACATAATGATCCAAGTAGCTTTGCAACAACACCACAATCTGACATCCTTTTTGTCATAGATGATGAGAAATGTTGCTGTATTCAAGTTAGAAATGTGAGGACCTGAAATTATCTGCAGAGTAAATACAGATGCATCATTTTAGTGATTTAAGAAGTGTAGGGGCAAAATAAGAACTTTTGTTCAGTGTATGGATTGGCTTATGTTTACTGGCCTTTTAAGGCTGTTCAAAAATACAAAGACAAATTTGAGATATTCCAAAAGTTTTTTTCCATTTTTCTTTGATAAAAGACCACCAGTCTGTTGCATTAAAACTACAGTATGAATGTATCCGAGACCTTTTAATAGGTCTATACGGGTTACTTTTTAGAGTACAGATGTAACCTTGATTTCTTTTCATCAAATAGCAAACTTTTAGCTTCTCTGCACACAAAACCTTTCCGGGCTTTCATCATCGTTGACACTCTTGACATCAGCTCTCTAGCTTGTCTATAGGAATGCCATTGGTATTATAAATATGCTGATATAACAGAAAAAGCAGCATCTGTGGTTCACATAGCTGGCTACAGTACCGTGACATACAAAATGAGTCATTACAGAGCGTTGAAAGTGAGAGAATGTCTGTTTCTTGCTGTAGCAATGCTGCAGTCCCTGTCAATGTCTGGTTTACAGTCATATTTGAACTTTTCTGAAAAACTTCAGGTTTTTTTTTTTTTTTCAAATTACACCTTTCTGATGGTGGAAAACATAAATGGAGTGAGAAAGATTCATTTTTTCATTGGCGTGGACATGACATGAGGAATAGCAGCTCACTTGTTCTTTCTGCTTCCGGTTCCTGTGAAGAAAGTTATAGTGTATGTGATGCCACACCTCAGTGCATCTAAATATAGCCAGGGACGGTGTTGAATCCAGTAGTGTTAAATATGCACAGTGAAACCCATCTTACACTGTTGGTGTAGGTGCAACCATCACCACCACCACCACCCTGTCCACCCAAAACTGGCAACACGCAAGTGTGAGCCGCATCTCCAAGCCCTCAATGTGGCAACACGGAGGTGTGATCCTCACTTCAAGGCCTATAAATTATTCAGGTCAGGCAGTGATGACGAACCCATCAAGTTTCCTTTCTAAGACAGCCATGCTTGACGTTTGAGCGGCCAGCAGCAGACTTGGAACTCTCCGTAGGCCGAGACATTTCATCAGTGGTATTTAACATTGTCAGCGCAAGTTCATCCAATTACAATTCAAACCTCAGAACCTCCTGTATTCGGAGGTTCAGGTCATCACCTGTAAAAACAGAAATAAAGTGAGGAAATGAGATGAGCGGGCCAACTGGATCAAGTAAATGTGAAGAGAATAAAGTGTGTTAAATGTTCCAGATAATAAAAACATTCTTGGTTGAAGATCATGTCAAATGATGGCAAGAAATGACTGAAACAAATCAACAGCTTCTCTACATTAACTGACAATCCTGCTTGATTTAATCTTGCAGCTATTGACAGACATAAAACGTTCCTCATCATCTCACAAAAGACACACTGATCTTTTTACCTCAGTGTTAAACCTGAGAGATAACCTGCAACACTGACCCATAATAGAATTCAGTTGTGCTGACAAACACTTAAGCAAATTCAAACTATTTCCAAGCTGGTTTAGAATATTTAATGCATTCCCAATGATACCATTAAGCGTCCTCAGAAGATGTGTGTATCTACAGTATAAATGCTTGATTTTTTAGTGTGCTGTTGATGGACACCATTACGCCTTGAAGCAGTGCACAAAGGGAATGGTGGGGCTACTTACAACTGCAAAAGAAAGCAAACTGTGAATAGTGAATGGTTGTAAGCCAGCTTAAAAAGTACTGAACCACTGGAACATCTGTTTTATTTCTTTTTCTGAATTTTAATCGGCATTGAACTTCAGCAGTCGCAGTTTGATTGTTGATGTGTTAGTACAAAACAGAGATGTACATTGATTTTTCTTGTCTATTAATTGCTAAAAAGGAGTACTAAAACGATTTGGGGCACAAAACGAGTGTTTTGTTGGTGTTTCATGGAAACATTACTGTGGTGGACAGAAAATGATGCACTTGTGTTGTTTTGATTGGGTATGTACAGTAATAAGGGGGCAGCTGTGGCGAGTTGTCCACTAATCAGACGGTCTGCATGGGTGAGATACTGAACCCCAAATTGCTCCAAATGGTTGTGCAAGCACCTTGCATGGTAGCTTGAGTGTGTGCGTAAATGTTAATGGGTGAATCAACAACAGAAACGTTGTAAAGTGCTTTGGATAAAAGCGCTATATAAATGCAGCCATTTCCCATAAGGCACGGTCATATTAGGTTTTCCATTTTATGGAATTGCCCCTCACTGATCTCTATGAAGGGATGTGATGTCATGGTTCAGATGCTGGTAATAAACAGCAATTAGAGAGCAGAGCAATCACACAACTGTTAATATTGTATGGTAGTGTATTATTATATACAACCATGTGAGCACACTTTGCTAGAATAATGACTTCTCCATCTGGATTGTAGTCGTGATATCAACGAGTCACTAGTAGCTTACCAACCTTCCAATGGGCCGTAGCAGACTCAGCCTGTCCAAACTTCCTGCCATTAACTACAGTATGATTCCAGTAAATGGGCGTGGTTGTGATTCACATAGACGTGGCAGCTGATCTCTGGGTTGTGCGGCACAAAAGCACCACAGTGCTCTGTTTAAAATGCTGTTTCTTTTCCATAGTTTTGATCTCTGTCCAACAACACTTTGTTTATGTCCCCACTGCCACATTCTACCGCACGCACGCACGCACACACACACACACACACACACACACACACACACACACACACACACACACACACACACACACACACACACACACACACACACACACTGTTTTTCATTGCATGTGAATGTGCTCCTCATATTTTACTGATATTTCTCTTGCCTACTGGGTGTCATTGCAATATGAATGTCTGTGGCCATCTTCCAATAGATATTACCAGAAGGAATTTGGGGATTAGTTAGGAAATAAAAAACTTGAGAAGAGAAGAGATGGTTGTGTGTGTGTGTGTGTGTGTGTGTGTGTGTGTGTGTGTGTGTGTGTCCGCGCCTGTGTGCATGTTTAAAACCTCATAGACACGTTGCCGAACACGTGGCGGCATGCACATGTGTGTGTGTGTGTATGTGTCACGTACGCCGCCGGTCACAGGTGAGTGTCATGTGTGATGATCATTATTGCCATACACCTGCTCCGCTCCCGCAATTAACTTTGCCGATGCAAATGAGCCTTATTGCATCACCGAGGCCTAGCCTCCTCCCCAACAGACTAGACGATGTTCATCTGCTGGATCTAATTAAGGTAATGAGAGAGGGAGGGAGGGATGGATGGATGGAGGAGTGGAGGAGCAAAAGAGAGAGATGGAGGGGGAGTGGGAGAAAGGCTGAAGGTGGAAAAACAGGGAAAAAGGGGATTAAAGAAGTTGGCACTGGGACAGAAAACGAAGGGAAAAGAGAGAGAGCTGTGTGTGTGTGTGTGTGTGTGTGTGTGTGTGTGTGTTTGGACCAGGTACTGTATTCCTCATGCTGTGGCGACTTAAATCTGTCATGTTGTGGGGACTCGCCTCCCTTATGAAGACAAAAAGCAAATCCACTTAACGTAAATCATTCATTTTAGAGTCTTGGTTTAAAGTTAAGGTAAGTTTAGGGTTATGTTAAGGTGAGGTTAAGAGTCATGGATATGCATGTAGTGTCTGTGGTTGAGATAAGACTCCAGGAAATGAATATAATTCAATGCAATGACCTCTGAAGTAATGGAAACAGGGCCGTGTGTGTGAGTGCCATGTCAATCTATCTTTGAGGGAACTAATTTCAGTCACCAGCATTGTGGGGACATTTCTGTGTTAATTTTAGGCAATTTGAGGGGTTTAGACTTTGTTTGAAGGTTCGGATGAGAATTGGGTTTAGGTTCAATTTAGGGCAAGGGTTGGGTTCAGGCATTTATTTGTAATGGTTAAGGTTAGAGTAAAGGGCTAGGGGATGCATTATGTCAATGAGTGTCCTCACAAGGATGTAAAGCAAAAACGTGTGTGTGAGAATTGATGAAGTGTTGGGAAAAGGGAAGGAGGAGAGAAAAGAGGGGAGGAGACAGCAGGTGTTCTGACAAGGACAACAACCATCTCACTTACACACACACACACACACACACACATTGACACACACATACACACAAAATGCAGGTTGACATACATGCAGAAACGGCACCTATGCACAATTGCATACAGCAGCTTTACTTACAGGCACCGGTTCAGACACTCATTCATACATGTGACCTTTTGTAATGCAGTGGTACGGCTGCTCACACACACCTGAATGCTTCACATTCTCACCATCAATCTCAAAGTATCTTCCTTTCATACATATCATTCCACCTTTACTCAGCCCTGAATACAAGAGCAGCTCCAGTAAATAGACATCATTTGCTGTTCTCATATCTCAAATGTTATAAGTAACTTCTTTAAGAAATGCACTAGCGTTCTACACTGAATCATTCAAGTTTTCAACTGTTATTTTTTAAATGAGAGGGCTGACCTTTTAGTCACAAACCAATCAGTGTGTTTTTATGGTCTACAGGCTTCTGAAACATTTAAAACAGGGGTGCAGCTAGCGTCCCCTACAGGCTGCAAAGTAGTTATTACCATTAAGTGGCCAACAAAGTAAGACATTCACTGGTTCACTGACATCAAAAGAGCCAAAATGTGTTCAGCGGGTATCTTAAAAGCTCAATATGAAGTTAAAATAAATCTTATATGTAAAGCTGACTTTTTTGTTAGTCTTAACATCCTAAATTCAAAGAGGTCATACTCTATGGACAATGAATGTGCTCGGTAAATTGCACAGCCAAAGGTATGTGACTACCCAAACATTAACACACACATGTAATTCCATATGTCATTTTAATATGCATCTAACAGCTGGCAGCAGGGATTTTCACCCACTGATGCTAGGGAATAAAGTCTGGCTTACAGTCGGCGTTCCATTTTATCCCAAAGGTGTTGATGGGGTTAAGGTCAGAGCTCTGTGCATTGGCCAGTCAACTTCCTCCAAACCAAACTGGAAAAACATTTCTTTATGATTCTGGCTTGTTCACAGGGGAATGTTGGCATTAGGATTTTTCCTTCACTGGAACTAAAGGTCCTAGCTCAAAACAGGAAAACAGATCCAGGCCCTACAATGTACCTTTAGAGAACTGACTGACCGATGTACGGCAAAAAGGTAGTCAAAGGTACTCTGTGGAGCTATCAATATAACATTCCCTCTTTCTTACTGAAACACATTATCTGCGAGGCCTGAGCAGATTTTTCAATATTTAAAATGGGGCATTGTTTACATTTACTTTTTTAGCCTGTTATCACCACTAACTGTCAGTCAGAGGAATAGCGTGAAACCAACAGCAGGATGTGAATTGTAAATGTGACCTTTGTGGCTCTGTGGGTCATGCTAACTTTGCACTTGCCGGCTCCGTCACAGATCGTCACTTGTATTTTTTTTTTTTTAAGTATATCAGGGCAAGCTCTGCAAGCCTTCTACAGCTTTTCAGATAAACATGATTTCACATGAATCATTTAATATGTTTATCTCTGACTCCAACAGAAAATAAACACAGAAAGTGGAGCTGAGCATTTGGTCCAGACAGCCTCTGCTTTGTCATCCAATTGATTTTGTGGGGGTGAAACAGTCTCCGGGAAGGCAATGTTATCAGCTTGCAAATTCATTTGTAGTAATAACACCAGAGGAATCACACTTATCCGTGGACACTGGTAGATTTTTCAAGTTTGGCATCAACAAAGCCCAATCTGCAACTAAAGTTTTCCTCCTCAGTCAGCATAACAGAGTGGAGATCCATTTGATTTGGCTCATCGTCTGTACAGTCGGCCATCAAAGTAAAACGACCCACGATCGTCCTCATGGAAGTTCACAGGATAATCAGCCACTGCACTTTTCTTGAAGGACTCTGTAAAAATCAGTCTCAGGCATGTAAAGAAACCAACATTTTGTATGACCTAACAACTTAGGTTAGCTGGCAAGTTGTTCTAGATGTTGATCCATATGTAGTTAGCCGTCATGACCGGTTACTTTCATTCATCAGGTTCAGAATCAGACGTTTGAAACTATTTATTTAAAATAATCCTTATTTGTAAAACTTCAGGTGGCTCAAGTCCTCATTTTCAAGAATCCCCAAAACTGAGCAGGGTTATAGAGCCACAATGGCCACATTAATAGGAAACAAATCAGGTTGAAGTAAACCAGAATTTTTCTTTAAGTAAATACGGTATACCATGGTTACCAAGATGTATTTCTGGGACACAACAACAGAACAATGATTTATAGTAGTACACTGTCCCCTTACTCCTGTTGATTTCACTACCAATACAGAAAGTAGTCCCTGCTGAATTGAAACGTCTCTTACATTAAACTGAAAGATTTACCAAAATATAATTTTATATGATGTTACATTCACATTAGGATCTGATAGAAATGTTCTCATTTCAGGTTCTGTCATTGTCCATAACATCATGCTCTAATGTGTTCTGAGGCGTTAGTATGAAACACTACAGCGTATATTCCACTAGGTGGTGTTCTCATCACTTAGCTGGTAAACAGGACCAATCTCCAAAAGCTACTGTAGTCATTGTAAACAGCAATGATGTAGGTGGTGTGTGTTTTTTAATGTTAAAAGGTGATTTGAGATGTGTATTTTTTTTTTTGTTTCATTGCTTCTTTGTCTCAACTGTTCTCTCCATATTGCTCCTCTAAACCTCTTTCTTTTTATTCTGTCAACCTCCGCTGGGTTTAATCTGACTAGCCACTGTGGTGACTGATTGACCAGTGAATGAGCTGTTTATTGGATGCAAGGGAAACAAATTGCAGTTCAACGTGTTCCCTGAGTTGTTTAATGAGAACCAGGATGAAGCATATCACTCTCTGCTTCTGCTCTCCTCTCTCAGCATGGGCTAAACCCAAAACAAGGTTTGGACCTCTGCCAGGGCAATCTCAATCATTCGGATGCACCAACAAAAAGCCAGTGTGTGTGTGTGTATGTGTGTGTGTGCATACATGTGTGAAAGATGGAGGAACAGTGTTATGAGAATACTGCAGTTACTTCCGCAGCAAATATGTACTCACAATCATGTACAGAATGTCTCCTGATGGTACATTTCTTCATCATCTAAACAGTTTTAATACTCACATCACTGCACTTAAAGCAATATATCTCACCAGTGCCACCTTCTTTCATCTAAAATATGTGTGTTAGACAGCCATCCATCTCATAGGATACTGGACATACTCATGTAGAAGAGTTCTTTAGGTCTTGTCTACAGAATTTAAGAACCTTGTTTTCTAAGAAGACGTTGGAGTCAGTGGGAGAATTAGCCTAATGTCTCATTTCCATATTAGCCAGGAAAGAGCTGGGATAAAAGTATTAGGTGGGACAGACTCTTTCTATTTTCACTCAGTAAGTAAAAGGTACAAATAGAAGTATTTTCTGTTTTCAAAGTAATGTTAATTTCTTGAAAACTGTAAATGTATATCATCATCTATTAGACATATCTGTAAGCTTAGTGTCAGTGAAGGTTTAATTCATCATGCAGACCTACCTTTGGTACAAGTCAGGGTACTGTAAAGCTGAAGGACACAGGAGACAAAAGGAATACGGTGTAACTTTTGTCCTGCTATTATTAAAGATGTATTTCTTTGCTCTTTATGTTTGCAGGAGATGCTCAGGTTAGAGGTCTCAACAGAGGTCTCACCAGTCCAGATGTGACCTGAAAACAAACAGCAAAACACAAAAGAATGAATAAATGTTTGTGCATCATCCAATGTTCAAGTTCTTTGTAATATTTTCAATGAAGGCCGATGTTCTAAACAAGTGAAATGAAAATCAAATCACTTTTACTTAATCGATTACCTTTTTGCCTTGAGTGAAGCCATCCTGGTCCATCTGATTGTCTTCGCTTCGACTGTTCTTGCAGTGGACTAATTTAATGCAATTATGACATTTAATACGATACATTGATTTGAGAGTAACGTGTTCATTTGCTTGGAGGACTAACTGAAGCATTAATGAGTGTTCTATGACAGAAATATTAAGAACTTAATTGTTTTGTGACTGATTTTTTCAAGCGTTACTTTTGAGACAAAAGTAAAAATTTGCAACGTCCATATCTGGCCTGATTGGGTTCGAAAAAAAAAAGAAAAAAGGTTGATATAGGTAGAGGACGTGTATGTTGTTCACAATAAATATGTTTACTCTACTTAAATGCATCTCTTTGCAAAGAGGGAAATACAAAAAAGGTATACTTACTTCCTGTACATTATTAATGTGTAGGGGAGGGCTGGGATTATTATGTGTGGCACCACTGTGCAAGAGATTTTAGAAAGTTAATAAACAAGAAAATCAATTAATTTAAAGGAAAAGTTTGAACATTTTGGAAATATGCCTCTTTGGATCATACATCTTTTCATACACTAAGTACAGTATGAAGCTACTGCCAGCAGCTAGCTAGCTTAGCTTAGCATAAAGACAGTAGACTATTTCTTGTCCAGGGACAGTAACTTACTGGTTGATTCCAGCCAAGAATCCGCCCAGCATATAACACTCATATAAAACAGCAAATTGAATCTTTTGTAGGTTTTTCCTATGAATTAAACAAATGAGTTTTAATGTGTTAATTAGAGCTTTAAGATGCTGTTAGGCAGATTTAGTTACTTTTGGAAAGAGTCTAGCTAGCTAGTTGATGGCAAGCTTAAATTGCTTTTAAATTGTGTCACTATTCCAGTGTGAAGATACTATATACTAAAACCTAATTAGAGGTAATTATAATCTCCCCTCAGGTGTCAAATCTATTTTCTCACTTACTTTCTGGCGGTATCCAGCTACACTACTTTCTACTAAAGAAATAGTCCCCATGAAAACTGTTGACATGTTCTACATGTTGACATGTAGATTTACCAAGAGTAACACAGACTTACTTTTTTTAAGGAGAGATGGTGATGTTAATACATTTTAACATCATTTGTCAGTTCTGAATAGGTGCTCCCAAAAAGATGAATCAATCAGCACATGACCAGGATGTAGACTGATACAAAACGTGTGTGGGTAACAAATTGAGCTCTAAATAACAACATTCTATATAATCCCCCCCAAAATATCTACAATATTATATTAGAAATCTCAAAAAGGGATGTCACATTATCCACTCAAATAAAAAACAAAACTATCTGGCTACATAGCACCAAAGACAAGTGTGTGAGATGACCCTTAAATTCAAAAATGCCTTCACTTTCTACTTAATCCACACACACTCTAAGTTAGTTTTCCCAGTGTGTAGTGTGGTTGCTTGTCTCAGTCACATCTCCTCATGGTGATCATGTTGAACGTGGCTATTTAACAGTAAAGATTTAGTATTCACGCTGCATGCACCAGGATCGCCGCACACTCATAAAAGCTCAGCCTGAGTCCATCACCAAACAAACGGGAGCTGCGTGTTTTTTTTTGATTTATTAGAGGCGCCCTCCCTTCTTGTTCTCCTTCTCCTCCTCTTAATCTTTCATTATTGTCTTTTCCCCTCTCTGTCTCTCTCTCCCTCCTCTCCCTCTGTTACAGTGTGAGGGGCGGTGTGTGTTTATCTGCCAGCGTTTGCTGTCATTGTGATGGTGCGTGCACGAGCGCAAACATGACGAGCGCGTGCACGTGTCAAGGATGTCACATGACGTCCTTAATGACAATCTGTCTGTGATCTCACATTTCTCCCCTTAGCTTCTCCTGTTGATGAAGCATGATGCTTTCCTTTTGTTGCCCTTAATGGAGGCTTAACGTCTCTACTCACAGATCAATATGACTTTATGAATTATTTGCTCCACGCCAGTTTTTTTTCATCTTCTTTTTTTTTTTTAAACAGGGGCTACACTGGCTCATTAGCATGCCGTCTTTATTAGCCAGGGCCACCGGTGTCTACTTCTGCTCACGTGTGTGTGTGTGTGTCCGTGCATGTGTGTGAACACGCGGCGTGTACTTTGACATGTTGTGTGTGTGTGTGTGTGTGTGTGTGTGTGTGTGTGTGTGTGTGTGTGTGTGTGTGTGTGTGTGTGTGTGTGTGTGTGTGTGTGTAAATCGTGGTGTAATTAATCTGCTGGCCCTCAGCTCTGATTAAGCTCAGATTCTTCCACACAGCTGAACACTCTCCACCTCCCGTCCTTTTTTTTTGGCTTCTGCTCATCAGCACGCTGAGAAAACACACATTCAAATATGATGATTTATTTTTTTCGTGGCGCGTGACAATAAACGCAAAGACTGATAAGCTAAAAGAAGAGGAGGCGTGTTGGAGATGATGGAGAAGAATTTAGTGAAAATTTGAAAAGATTTTCCTCAAATGTGTCCCTGTTTGGCAACACTAAAGGTTCAAACTTTCAGTGGAAACATGTATAATTCATTTTCCTGATCTGCTAATAAAAAATTGTGAGTAAAATTAGCAAGAAAAGCTGAAAAAGATGGGGGGGGGGGGGGGCAAATTCCCACATGCATACTCAATAAAAAAAAAAAAAAAAACAGAAATATAATTCCTCTATTTCATGGGTGTTGCCCTTTAGGTGATATGAGAAGTCAATAAGCGCAATTGTACAGATCTAATAAAAAGCTGCTTTATGTGTGTGTGTCTGTCTGTGTGTGTGTGTAAGTGCAGTACACACACACACACACACACACACACACACACACACTCCTCTTCCCTTGGCGTAATCTGTAATAATTGTAGCCGTAATAATCTTGCAAACAGAGGAAAAGGTCAAGTCTAGGAGGTGAATATGGGAGGAACGAGGTGGGGTGGTGGGGTGGTGGGGTGGTGGTGGGGGGGGAGAAAAGAGAAGAGCGGCAACGGGGAACAACAGGAGAGCGATTGAGAACGAGAGGAGAGGTAAACAAAGATGATGAGAATGAAAGGAAAATGGAAACTGGGGGGAGAGAGAGATAGAGAGAGAGAGAGAAGTCAGATGTACAGTTGCCGTCTTTCGCCACTAGTCTTTGCTGTTGCATCGAGGATGAATGATCCTCTCCTTCATCGGATTGGACACCTCAACATTTTCTCCCCTCTTCTCGTCCTTTTATTTCTTCTCTTTCTTGAAAGCCCAAGGTCTCCCAGGCAGTGTTGAATTCCTGTCTAACTACACATACAGCTGCACTCCAGCCCCGCGCTGACAGCTGCATTGTTCCATTGCAGGAGAAACAGCACAACAATTGAGCTCCACTAAGCATGTTTCCTACGGAGAACAAAGGTGACACTCTACTTAAAGCGCTATGTGGAGCATTATGCATTATAGAGTGTTACATAATGTTTACAGTGCCTTTAATACGTACTCATAGCCGGGCCTAATGAGCTGGGATGGAGTTGAGGATGAGAGCACGTTCACTCATTCTACTTACCTTTTTAGACTTTAACGTAAAAAGGTTTTATTTTTAAATCGCTGAGTGTTGTTTCACAGGTGAAATATCTCAGTCTCATCGTGAGTTTATGATTCATTTCCTGTAAAGAGTGAGGTGGTTATATATTAGCAAAATCATCCATAAAATGAGTCGATGCAGTTGGGGTTCATGTTACGTTGTTAAATGGCAGGAATAATGTTAAAGCTGGCTTTCTGTAGTGTTAAAGGAACATAAACACCTTTCTGAAATTCAGTTTAATTTCACTACCTATTTCGTATTTATGAGTAGAACAAAAAGCATTAATAAATATGTTAAAACATACAGTAATGTATTGTAAGCAGAAAAAGAGATATTTTACATTTTTATCAATATACTTGCTATATTATACTCTTATCAATCATTAAACGCTAGCAGAAGCTTCATATAGGATAAGTTATAAATGTTGATAAATACATTAATAGATGCTTAAAATGTGCTTATACCTGCTTTATTGGTGGTTTATTGAGTAAAGTGTTTCCACCCAGGCCACGTGGAATTTTGAGACAGCAGGAAAACAACAGTAATAAAAAAAAAAAAAAAAAATTAATAATAATAACTTATACATTCAACATTACATAGTTCCTCTCTGGGGCTCTACACATAAAATCTGCCACAATGAAACTTAAAAATTGACTTAAATCACATAATCAGACCAATAAACATATAAAGCTAATGTTAGTGTGCTGAATGTAATGTAATGCATGTAAATCTGTGACTTCTGCTTCAATTCCACCTCACAAGACATATACATATATATTTTATTAGACAATATGACAATAATTTCGATTTGTAGCAAACATCGGAGAGTCATATTGTCCTTTTACACATAGATAAATATGAACATTTAAAAATAATGATAATATAAAAATACAGATTTTGTCTGCATTGTGTCTTTATTTATACTTGTGATGCCACTAACTGGTTGTCTAGTAATACAGTATGTGAACAGACATGCAGGTAAAAGCTGCTTTTTCCTATTGATAGTTGGGAATAGATTATATTTATTATATTTCAAGAAATTCCACCTTGTGTTTCTTCAAATAAACCCAAACTGTGGACTGTTATATTGGCTCACATGTGACATCAAATCCCCAAATAATAATTGTATTTTTTTTTTTTTTTTCCCGGACAATCCTGAAGGGTGCTCTGAGACTCAGCTTTCTTTCCATTGTGTCGACTTATTTCCCCACTGAGCTGCAGATAAATGGGTCATCACAGATTAGCAGCAGGGATAAACTCTTTAAGTCTCTCTATATGGGTGCTGACAGGAGTGAATATTCAGAAATACATTTAAAAAATGCTCACAGTGTTCAGTGGGTGCTGCCAAAGATAATGTTTTTTTTTTTTTTTTTTTGGATTGACGGGGTGATCTTGTTCTGAGGGCCACCATTAAATTCATCTCATTTAGTGAAGCTGGAGCCTGTCATGCAGATGGCATCCTCTCCCTGCTGAACTAACAGTGTTTGGATGTCACAGACACATGACGCAATTCATTTCACCCTGATTATTACACAGAACTCAGATCAGAGAAGGAAGAAAAGGAAGTTTGGATCACCTGTACCTGCATGTTTCATTAGTTTGGCTGAGCTTGTGACTAGTATGTGGAGTCAGTTCATTACAGAGCTGGTTAATAATAATAATAATAATAATAATAATAATAATAATAATAATAATAATAATAATAATAATAATAATAATAATAATAATAATACACTGTGTGCTCTCTTCACTGTGGCTTTGTCATGCTGAGATTTCATCACTGTCTATATTTGGTGATTTTTCATATGAATCATCTTGAATGGTTTGAGAACATTTTTGCATATTCCCACCTTTTTAAATCCAACTGTATTTTCCACAAATTAATTGACTATTTTTCTTATTTGTTTGAAAATGTGATGATTTTAAGATACATTGTTTAAACTGAATTGCAAACTGTGACTGTCTATTATATGATATTTATCTCCAAATTTGATTATCTTAACATTTTAGGAAACAAACAAGTATTAAGTTGAGGTGTTGCTACTGTAGTGTACTTTTACTGGCACATTTTGCAGTGTTTTATTATTATTTATTACATAAATATACATATATTTGTTTTATTAGTACAACTTTTGGGTACTTTTAGCAATAACTTTTTTTGTTTATCTATCTATCTATCTATCTATCTATCTATCTATCTATCTATCTATCTATCTATCTATCTATCTATCTATCTATCTATCTATCTATCTATCTCAAAGTGAAAAGTGCATTGTCACTAAGCTGAAAACTGTCTCTCTGACTTTTTGAAGATACGGGGTTTTCACAGGACAGCAATGAAGCACGAAACAACATTACTGACATCCTGTGTGTGCTATTTGCAACATCATCACTATTTGGTGGATTTTTTTGCTACTTCCCCACTGGGAATTATAATAACAGGATGTTTTACAAGTATGAAAAATGTGAGAAATGGGATTTCACAGCATTATATAATAAAGCAAAAAGGAATAAAGCCAAGAAGTTTAATGTGGCTTTATAAGATATCCTTTATTTACTGGGATTACTCACCGTCTACACACTTAAATCCTGTCTCTTCACAACTATTATTGTCACGTGACAGCAAAAGTTTCAGAAATAACTTTTTGGTAAGTATTTCAAAGTAAACTTTTGTGGTGGGCAAAGGAGGAAAAAAGAGAGAGAGAGAGAGAAAAAAAAAGAAAAGTCATGCAAGGCAAATATCACACAGCGCTGATTCACCGTGTGACCAAACACTGAGCCCAAGTTGAGACTAATGAAGTCTTTAATTTGGTTATAGTTTATTAATGTCAGAGACACTCCGCCATTAATCATATTATAACGCCCCTGAGTGTGCGTGTGCTTGCACAAATGTGTGTATAGCCCGTGTGTGTGTGTTTGTGTGTGTGTGTGTGTGTGTGTGTGAATGTGTGTCTCTTTGCCAGTGTGTTTTGAGCATATGTCTATGTGTTTCTATGAGTGCACGTGTATGAGTGAGTGTGTGTGTGTGTGTGTGTGTGTTTGTTAGAGAGAAGTGTGCTGCTCTCCACCAGCAATAATATCGCATACATTTTAAAGGACCGTCATTATCGCCGTGGGTTACCCCGCGGCCCCCCATCACAAACCCCACAAACCATTTTCATTCCAAACTTATTAATATGCAAACTTATTCAAATGAGATTGTAATTAAGCATCTACTGAGTGGGAACCCTTTTCATGATAATTTATGATAAACTCCTCGCCACCTTTGATTGAGATTGATTTTTGGCGCAGGCAAGCCGACCTGAATACAAAGCTACACCTGAGAGACCTGGAGGGAGAATAACACTTTTAAAACAGCAAACTTATTTCATGGCTGATTGTGCCATAATCATCTTGGAGGAGTAACAAAGATCTATTTGAATAATGCATTCCCACTGTGCTGGCGATGTGCTCAGCCTAAAAAAGAAAAAAAAAGAAAAAAATACTTGGGTATATCTGTTCTTGGCATCAAGGTGACAAAGTGATGTGTGTGTGTGTGTTTGTGTGTGTCTGTGTGTGTGTGTGTGTGTGCATGCGTGCATGTGTGTGTGTGTGTTTTATAATGGAAGGTAAATCAAGCATAACTCAGTTTACCCAGCGTTTCATTGGAAGTGTTACAACCTTTTCAAACTCAAAGTGACACCTCATGAAAACATCAGTTTATAGTCATATATGTGGTTTGTTGGACTTCGAGTGATCATCTGAACAAATGTATTGTATTTACAGTGACATCACTAATTATATTTTCCTTCAGGTACATGGAATAAAATGTTGATCCAGCACAAAACCCAGAGAAAAATCAGTTTTCTCACCGTGAAAGGATTATATGGGGGAGACACGCCTCCATAATAAAGTGGTGATGAAAGCACCACATCAGTGATATTCGCTGTTGTATCTCCAACAGTTTAGTAATACAGTTCCATAAAGTTGGGGGGGGGGGGGACTCACAAGAGAAATGGTCAAAATCAGACGGTCAGAGGCTGAGACACTTCAAGCTCCAAAAAAAGCACTACAACTCTCCTTCATGCTACATCTTTCAAAGTTCATATCTTATTATATGATTTTGTCATTTCCAAGCCCACTGTAGGATAACCTTGATGATAATGTAAGGGTTATCCTGGCTCTTCTTTCAGACTTGAAAAAGCTTCCCAAGAGCCACAGGAGACATTATACAACTGTTTTTAACATGTTGAGTAGCACACTTTAGGCCTGACTTACTAAGATCCCAAATAGTAGCTACTAAATTGCGTGCACAGTGCAATAGATTGCGCATTTGCGAGGATTGCGTGCGTTTTGCGGGTGATCTACTAAGAATAATTGCGTACATGAAAACAGGTGCAACAGGGTGGAGACAGCAGTATTTCAGTAGTTTTGCGTGTCTGAATGGAGAGTTTGGACGAGCAGAAAGCTGCAAGCGTAAAATGAAAAATGTGATCAGGTTCTAGTGGAAGAGGTTATAACTAATATATTGAGTTATAACAAAAACTAATATTACCAGAAAAACCCACATATGGGAGAGTATTTGTGACAGAGTCAATGCTGTTCGTAAAACCCAAAAATATTCCACTCCAAAAATATTAACACAGGTGGAAAAACATTTTCTCCTCCCTGTATTTTGCACACTGGGGTTGAAACGTCTCATATTACATATTCATTATGGCAAACGTACTAAATGGACAGCGTGTATTATCTTGCACAGTTGTAAGACGCAAACCTCAGTGTGCTGCGTTAGTAGATCAGCTTGCACATTTTTTGCGCGTGATGTCAAGTTTGCACACGTTTTTACTCACGCAAACCTTTAGTAAATCAGGCCCTTTGTGTCAAATCAGTTGATTTCAATGTGTAAAGTTGGTGGAATGCCCCTTTAACAACCAATTGTGTGTGTGGATGAATTTAGATTTACTATTCCAGGCATCTATTGGCTACTGTTTCTTAAACAAACAAACTCTTGCTGGAGATGTATTATCCAAACATCACCTTTGCTTTCATTTTTGTAAATGTTACATCTTCACTGCTTAGTAATGCAGGATAAGTACAGAAACTCTGTCACCTCATAAGAATACATTAATAACTTTAACAATAGAGAATGCATACTTGATGTTCACTATACTGCACAGCTCAAGCAAAGCATTGAAATGAATGGAGCTGAAAGTGTTTAGCTGTGCGTAAAGTTTACATGATCTGTTGTGAATAGACTACAACACATTTTAATAGTAGGAAACAGGTGCTACTAATAAGATTAACAATGGCTCTGTTCTGTTAAAGTGATCCAGCATGTGCAATAGCAGGATTCTGAATACTGAAGCAGGTTAAATGGAATT
Source organism: Scomber scombrus (assembly GCF_963691925.1). Taxonomy (NCBI): domain Eukaryota; kingdom Metazoa; phylum Chordata; class Actinopteri; order Scombriformes; family Scombridae; genus Scomber; species Scomber scombrus. Next base: position 3,868,794 of record NC_084981.1, read on the forward strand.
CAGCCATCATTGATTTTATTATTTACACCTGTGCTTTTGCTACTATGATGTGTCCAAATGTCTTTATTGAAAAAGGCTTACTGCGTTTGGTTCTTTAAGGGTGTGGATAGTCCAACACATTTACACTGAAAGGTGTCACTTGTAGCAATAAGGCCTGTGTGACCAAATGCTTACACTCATGATACTGTTTCCAGCAGCAGTTTTCAGACAAAAAAGCTCTGATTAAACCACTGAACCCTACCTGCCCAGTACCAAACAGCAGACACGCAAAGTTATCAACTAGTTGGTAAAGACGGTAGCCTAAACGTTCCCTGGTGGAGACAAAAACTGAGCTAAAAGGAAAGTGATTATTGGACCTCCACTCTTCAGGTGGCCAGAAACACAACTCCAAATGAATTCTAATGTTCTAATGTCGCTCTGTATCTGCTGGATGTGTAAATATACGACTACTAGCTCACAAATTCACCACCTTTAGTACGTTATGTCAAAATGTCTTCGCTTAATAAGCCTGTTGTGTTTACAGCTTGTTCTGCTGCCCCAAAGTTAATTAGTCAATCCATGTTTAACTTTGTTCAGACGTGTGCACCAACTGTTGCTTTCCACATGACAAACGAGAGTATATTAAAATAATTCATGTCCACTTTTTTTTTTCTTCTAATTTCACAGCTTTGTTCTTCACTGTTTGTTTCTTATTTAGCTCCGAATGCAACCTTGAGGAGAACCCAGTTTATCATCTGACACGATAATTCACTCTCTACCTAACTAACAGTCCTCCTCGGAGCATCGCGCGACCCACATCGGCGTCCTAGCCCCACCGTTTGGGAAGCGGTGTTTTGGATGCAGATGGTAATCGCCTTGGTAATTAACACTCTCTGAGTACCGGTGGGGGATGAAGAGAAGGAAGGCATTGTTGTTTGAGGAACAACATCAAAGACAAAGGTAGTCTCTAGCAAATGATAGTTGTGTAATTGCCCCGCGGTACCTGCGAGCCGTATGACCGCATACTCTCTGAGCTAGTTAAGAGCCCCAGGTGAGAGAAGAGAAGGGGGCTGGATCTCTGCATCCCCCCGGTAGTCTGCACACACACACATACATATATATATATATATATATATATATATATATATATACACACCTGCACAAATTGAATAGAAACTTTGGGATCAACATCAGAGATGCTTTTGTATTTTCAAAAGTATATTGTTTATTGGGGTCGGAATGATTTAGGGGCGGTTCTTGAGATGAAACAAAAGAAAAACAAAGTGCTTTTTTTTTGTTTGTTTGTGCAACTACAAACTGTAGTTAGCATAGAGAATAAATCAATAAATTCTTCTCTGCCAGCAGTGTTCCTTTGTTGTTATTTTTTTTCATTTTTCCAAAGGCAGGTTTCTGTTGGACGGAGAGTTTTTGCTGTGAGGAGGTGTGCATGGCTCAAAGGCTCCTGTTGGTGAGGTGTGTAGAGCAGCTTCAGCTGTGCCCATCCTATGTACGGGCCTGTCCATCCATTTAGTGTGTTCTTATGTGGAAAATTCTGAATACAAGCTCTCTATGTGCACTTTCTTTGGTTCTCACATTTCCAAAACTTAAATCATGCTGAACATCCTGATACTGATGTCCTCCATCCCTTTTGTATACGCATGTTTACATCCCTACTTCACAGATTAGAGGAAGAAAAGAGAATGTTACCTTGAATGTGCAGAGACTATGGAGATGCCAGAGTTATGCCGACATGACTTTGACTTGTTGAACGTTCATATCTTATACATGCATCTTGTACTTGAGTATTCCGCATGCTGAATTGTCTGCGGCTTATAAGTGCTCATCTTTCCTTTATTTGAAAGTAGGGAAGGTAAACTTATGTTGCTTGACCTCTCATACACATGGAAGAAACAAACTGGAGATCTGATTTCTTGCACAAAAAAAATATCTTCCTTACTGCACATTGAAATATGTTGACACAGTTCATCATTTAGGCTCAAAAATGTACTATACATTGTTAAAAGCTCTATTGTACGGCTCATATGTGTTTAGTGTAATTTGATGTATGCTGCATTATGTCTGGATATTCTACATGACCACCTACATTGGCACTTAACCTTGACATTGGATGTATACAGACTTCATTTCTATGGAAACTTGAATGGATATGAAATTGCAAACACATGTAGATATATCATTGTGTATGTTCACATGTGTTTGGTGGTTGTATTGGTGCAGAGTGCATGTTATACAGGGCTATGACAGTGATTTCATGGCCCTATCTTGTCTTCTGGCTTACTTATAGGCATGTTAGCCCAGTAGTCAGTATTGTCTGTTATTTGGAAGTCTATTATCTTTATAATTATTCATTTGTTGTTGTATTTATGTTTTTCTGATATTGTTTTTCTTTGTTTTAGCTAGCAGGATGGGGTCGGATATTTGTTAAAAAGGAAATAGACACTTGGCAAAGGTGGAGAAGGGGAAAATAGGATTTATAGTTGCCTCTTTTTCCATTTAGTCATCTTGAGAAAAACTTGTTTTTTATATCCTTATCGCTGAGTGGTTTTGCTAGCTGGTCATGCTGGCCATGTGGCTTGAAGAATGACAATGTCTGTTGATTGGTCATTCCACAATTTTGATCCAAACAACGCTTTGACATTTGTTGATTTGCCATACAAGTTAGTTCAGGCATTCATGTCCCCATCAGGATGAATTTCAGTAACTTGATGATCCTCTGACATTTCACTTTTTAGCATCATTATCAGGTCACACTTTTTTGTAGAATTATATAATTCATATGTTAGTTATGTTTAATTAAGTTTCACACACATTTCTAATAGCAAAAAAAGATTAGACAATTGTGTGAAACTTTGTCATAAATAGATTAGCCTATTAGATCATGAATCTGGACAGACATGGATGTGATCTGCAACTTGACAGGTTGGCGGAAGCATACAATTGTTCTGGTTTACTATGTTGGTACAATTGTTTTACCATACATTCAGTGCAGTAATAACCAGGACATTACAAAACATTTTAACAATGGCACAGTTTAGGACATATAGAAATATTTAGGATATTGTGTTAATATAACACTGGTAAAAGTGTCCTCTTTTTTTTTTATAGGTAAACCATGTTATTTCAGTTATTGCACAAAGAAGTGGAATCTATTTGCAGTTTATCAGCCTAACCTGCTTTGTGCTGAATAACATCTGAATCATGTATTCTCTGAACCCCTCAGGAGCAATTAGAACACAAGCAGTGACACATTGTTAAAATTACTTAAAGACAAAATTAGCATTGCTGTGTGCTGTTTGCCGCCTGATTTATGGCTTTCAAAATCCCTTAGGACCAATAAAAGATTATGTAAATAAGCTCCTTTCCTGCACGACGAAAACATATCAAGTTATGTTTTGCAACAACAAGATAAACTATTTCAAAATGAATAGACTTTTTGCTCTAAACAAGTCAACAAAAGGTAAGCATCATAATACTCAGACCACCAATAACCACCATCTCTGAATGAATAATCAATGCCATAATAAATGACAAGACAAATAATATATGTGCCATAAAAAGTGAATTTCATGGACCAATCCAATTCTGACTGAGTGTCTAAAATAACACACACATGCTTCTTTCAGTGTGTTTTTAGTTTGATCTCCATTAACCGCTCTGCTGTAGGGGGTTAGTCCATTGAGCTAAACTGTCATGTCTACCAAAAGTGTTAAAGAAACTTTTGTTATTGCAACACTGCATTTTAAAATTGTATTCAGGATTTACACCTGAGCATAGTACTGTGACAGCAGCATTGAAAGTCTTGAATGATGTTGCCACTGCATTAGATAATACGTATGATTGTGTTGCCATTTTGATACTGCTGATCATCACATTCTCTTGAAACACCTGGAATCTATTGGATTTGATGAAATATCATGTAATTCATTTGCAAATTATCTTAGTTGTGGCTGAATCAATTTTCAAAAACGTTATGAAGGACACAGCTCATGGGGGGTCCATATCACAATAACATACAGAAGAATGAATATAAAAGAGAAAAAAAGCTGTGTTAACAAAGGTGTGCCATAGGGTTCTATTCTAGGACCACTTTTAGTTTTTAGAATGACTTCAGAGAAAATGTTAAAAATGGTTCAATTCGTCAATATGCAGATGACATTCCTCTCTATACAACAGTGCCCTCTGTTGCCTAGGCAGTTAAAAACTTGCATTTCGATTTCTGTTCCGCACAGCAAATTTGAATTGAACTTAACTTACTTTAGACACTGATAACATGCACACTGTTTCTAGAAAATTGAATTGAAAACTGCACTTGCACTGAAGCGAATGTCTTTATTCTTTCCTTCTTTTCTTTTTGTTTCTTTCTTGACGACAAGCTGCCCTTCAAAAAACATATTCATGAAGTGACTAAACCCTTAAAAGCAAAACTGGCACTTGTTCATAGAAATATTCTATGCACACTCCTGCCTAGGCTCTCAAGCCTCTCAATGCAATCTGTAATTCCGCTCTTAGGCTCATAACTGGGGATGGCTTTAGAACACGTCTTTGTGTACTAAATGAGAAAGTTCAGTGCGAGTCATTGGCAGTGAGTAGAGAGTGATAATGCATTCTCTTTATTTACAAAGTACATATTGGAAAACTTCCAAGGTGTTGTATGTTGATTTCTTTGGCCTGTTTGTTGTATATGTTGATAGTGTAATGTTTGTGTGCTTTTATTGTTTTTCTATTTATACTTTTATTGTTCCTGTTGTTCTGTTGTTAATGTATACTGTAACTTTCATGTGCTTTTACATACTGTAATTAGAGTGTCCTTGTAAAAGATACCTTGCTCTTAATTACCCTCCCTGTTTAAATAAAGGTTATAATAATTTGTTGTGGTAATATTTCTAGTATGTGTCAGCTTATATGAGACTACTTTTTTAGGTAAGGAATGTTATCATTGATTCTTCAAAATCTTAGAAACCTAAAAAGATTCACCTTGAGATTCCTTTGAAATTCCACAGAAATTTAATGGTCTCACATTTAGACACTCAAGTAGCAAAAAACACAGTGAGCACAAGTCTTGAAAACATCTTAGTACTGTGTGTGATGTCCTGTCCTGGTCAGGTCCTTCTTTCAAACTGCAGTGTTTAATAAGCAACACATGAAATAGTACAGAAAAGTCAGAATACCGACATTTTTCTAAACTGATGACTTTTTTCTAACACTCAGTTGAGACTCTAAGAGTACAAAGGACCTGATGTGATGTGTAACTGCTTTGTTGAATAAAATGTAGCAGTGACTGCAGTCCATGAACTGCCAGACAAAGCCACATAGAAGACAAAGGAGTGAAGGGAGACATGGTCAAGCCTGTATGCAATCATGTTCAATGTCAAGGTGTTTGAGGGCAGAGACCAATAGCAAATGTTTGAATGTTTCTTGCATATTTTCTTCATCTTCTCTCTTTATGTTTGTCTTTCGTACTCCTCTGGTTAACACTGGACTTGGTGTTTCCTTCGCCAAGGTCAACCGAGTGAATACATCGAGCTGTGAATGTGTGAATCTGCTTTTTATGACACGTCATAAAGGCAGCCGAGCAAGTGCTCCAACCTTCCATCCACCTGATAAGAAAATTGATTTTGTCCAACTTTGTCTTTTCACTTTATCTTCACATGTGCGAGAAAACTCAGCCTGCGCAAATTGATGAGAAATGTTAGGCTGAAGAGCTTCCAGTGGTATTGTATTGATAATTGTCCGGAGAGGTAATTCATATTGGGTGTTTAGCTTTTGGAAGTTATGGCTATTGCCAGGGAGACCTTGAGCAAATACAGTGAAATTGTGAAGGGAGAATGGTCTCAATGCCGATATGTCCATGTAGAAATTAACAGTAGAACTTAAGGATGGGTTCACATTTTTTTTTGTCTCAAAACAGCAGTCAGGTACCAAAATGAACACTGAAGCTGTCCAAATGAGTCAAATCAAGTCTTCTATGTGTCAACGTCTTTTTAGTGCCAAAAGCCCTGCTTTTTGTCACTATACTTACTACACAGCTCAACAGGGAAACACTGTCCAAGGAAATTTCATGCCAAAAAGACTGTAAATGTGTCAGATATCCACTTGATATGACTAACTCAGACTGCTGAAGCTGAATATAAAGCTGTTAGATGCATTTTTACAGATATTTTAATAATCAGCATGAACAGAAGGAATGATTACAGTAGAGCTGTCAAAATTGTTCAATTGAATTGAAAAATGTTTGATTGTTCCCTCTACAAAAAACACTGGTACAAACCAATCAAATATCTATTTTTGCACATTATATCCATAAGAAAGCAAACCAATAGAACGAAAGACGTAAATATTTGTATAGGTATATTTCTTGCAACATAAACATATATTTTGAAATATTACATACATACCTAGATATTACAACATAAACAAATATAATAATGACCTATACCATAAAATTGAATTTAAACACTGTGGACCTCTCTCTTTCTCTGTGCCATGGTTGGTGCGAGAATGACAACTAACATGCTGTCTCTTGGAGCAATATCAAATCAATGATTCATAATTAATGTGTTATTTGATAGTCTCATTTTTATACAAATTAGATAATATTTATTCTTGTTACTTAGATCCAAAGTATTTCCAAATGGGGCTTTTTAGAATACTCAGAGTACAAATCACCCTCTCTGCGGCCTAACTCTCTGCTAGTATAACCACACAGCTGTTGTTGAATTATTTGCACGTAAGTTTCTTTTACTTGTTTATGAAGCTTTAAATAACTTTGCTCCTCTCTACATCAGAGATCTTATTTCATTTTATGTCCCAGCCAGATCATTGAGGTCCTCCACCATTTCTCTTTTAAATGTTCCTTATGTGTCCTATAAAAGTAGCCTAGTGACTAGGCTGCCTCCTGTTTTTATACCCTTAAACTGTGGAACACACTGCCTCTGGATATTAAAATGGCTCTCTCTGTATCTTTAAAAGGAAGTTAAAGACCCATTTTTTAATCTGGCTTTTAATTTTAATTTGCCGTAATGTTATAACTTTAGTTATTTGGTTTTAATCATTGTTGTTTTTAACATTTTATGTTGTAAACATACAAAAATGAACAAACAAACATTTCATTCTCTGTAAAGCCTATTCTTCACCCCCTTTCTCTCTCACCTTTTCATCCACAGTGACCAGCAACAGCTCAGGTGGTCGAGTGAAATAAGAGCAGAGAACAAAACATTATAGTTAGTGAAACTAACAAATAATCCTTTTGATTTCTAAATAAATGGCATTATATGTATAAAGAGATGTAATTTTATTATGTAGCGATTTTACAAACATACATTTTTTAAAACCAGAAGTTTCTACTCCCCTTTTTGTCCACAGCAGTGAACAGCAGCAGCTCAGGTGGTTGAGTGAAGTAAAGTAAGACAAACATTATTAGAAAGACAAGTCATCATTGAATTATTGAGTAAGTTTATGTTTAAATCTGTTCATGGCCACTTTCTCTATTAGTCAAAACTGGTACTAACCTTACACAGTGAAGAGAAAATAGAGAACAATATATAATAGTCAGTACAACTGATAAATAATCTTTGAATTGTTCAAAAGTGATAATATATGAAACAGCAAACAACCATTTAACAGGAATCAGATAGCTGGTTAAAACAGTCACATGAATTACATACTTTTTCAAGCCCAAGACCAGACGTTGAGATGGCTTCTACCGAACAGCTTTCACAACTACAGATATCAGGGTCCTAAATAGACACCAGTAAGAAGAGGTGTGGTCCAATGTTCTCCACATAGCCAAGACCAAATACCTCCAGTTCAGGGATCTCAATGCTCATCCTCTTCATCCAAACCCACAATGTCAATTTCAGGCTCCTTGTCCTAATCAAGTCTCTCTTGCTGGTGCAACTGGCTGCTCGGGGGCAGCAGGAGGCTCCACTTGTTAAACTTTCCAATCTAACACTACATGTACACAGTTTATAATGATATCCGTGGCAGATTTACCAGCCAAAATCTTTGAATTTCTTGAAACCCCACAAAATAATGTAGTAAGCTAATGATATGCTACCCATTGGCCTTGGAATTAACACAGGGTTACTACTGCTGGTAATACGCCAATTAGAAAGGTAGATAAGCGCACTGCTGAAATCATCCCTCACATGATTTTGCAAAGGCAATGAAAAAGCCATGAACCTCCAAACTCTTTCCAAACATTGCTCTAAAGGAAACCTTAGAGAGTGACTGGGCGGCCTGCACTAGTTTGAACTGTGATCAACCAACATATTGATTCACTGATCTGTCAAAGCCAACATCGGAATGATATCTGGTCCAGTCTGAGTTGTCCACCTCTGATATGATGGACATGATGCAGTATGATTTTATTGCAGAATTGATCAATACTTGGTTGTATGTGGAAAGCCTCTGAGCTGAATTGATTGCAATGCAACATTTGAAATATCTTTCTACTACCAAATACTATTACCAATGTAATAGTAAAAATAATGATATAAGAGTGACATGATAAATTAAACTATCATTATATAGTAGGCTAATCCTAATGGTACCAGCTTTCAAAAATCCTGTATTGTCCAGACCTTCTTCTATATTGTATGTTTATTCTGACTGCTGTTTAGTGTGCTAATACACACCAGAGGAAAAAATTCATAAGTGCTTAAAGGGTTGAATTGATTGGGAGGAAGCTGCCGAGCGAATGCAAATGAACAAAAAAAACAACCCTGTTATAGAGTCTCAATGCAAATCCGGATGTGCATCAAATTCAATGCAATGTTTGCATGAAACAAAGCAAATTACAGTTAAACAGCTACATGTCTCCAATTTCCACTTGCTGGGCCACATCAAGTAACGTGAGGACTAAATGATGTTTGGTTTGGGGTTTTACATTTCAATTTAGCCCCAGGCCTGGAAGCCATTAAGGCCTAATCTGAATCCTGGTCAGTGCTTGCTCCCTGGAGCAGAAAGTATGGTTTTATTAGCATCAAATCATACACAGCATTGAGAATGTGCACACGCACACACACATACACACACTCACATATGCATAGACCCAGCCCACGTCCAATAATGGCGAAACAGCATCTCATTACTGGCCATTAGATTTGTATTACTTTCATTTGAACTGGCAATACATCTCATATTCATAAACGGAACAAAGTCACAACATGAAATAGTGACACAGCTGCATGATGGGAGCTGAGAGACAAGGCCAGGAACAAATGATTCATAACATTAAAGCATTTGAAAATGTCATTTATGATTCTGGGGCAGAATGTCCGTAATTACTGACAAACTGTAACGCCCACTGGTGTGCTGACAGGTATATCTACTGCAAGGTAATTAAGCACATAAAATACATCAGGTTTTTGAGTGAATTTTGTCTCATTTATCATCAAGCCAAAAATGTAAATTCATCTGTATGAGTGAGCAAGAGAGAGAGTGGAAGTAGAACAGAGGGCAAAGAGAGTAAAACCTCCTCCTTCTCTTTGGCACCACGTCCACAATGAGTATCTCTTACTGATGGACACAGCACATTAACTGGCTCATTATCAGACTCCCACCATATGGACTTGGGCCGGGGTGGGTCATAGCTGTGGCCGCCCCGATCCGCGCCCCCCTAATTAGGACAATTATGCCATCTCTATCACGAGGGCCAGTTACACAAAATGGTGTCGCGCCCTCGCCGAGATTGATGTCACCGGGTCAGACTATGAGAGGCGGCGAGAGGGAAGCGCAGAGTCGTTCGGCAGGCGCCGTCGAGCTCGCAGAGCAATTACCCCGGGTGAGAGGTGGCAGAGTCGGAGGGGAGGAAAGGGAGAAAGGAGAGCAAGAGAGGTAGAGGCCAAGTGAGAAGAGAAAAGACAACGGGTAGAGAGATAGAGGAAGGCGAGGGTTAAAACCTGGGCCACAGCCAGAGGTTACAGTATCAATGAAGTTAACATGGGGGACTTTTGGATCAATAGGTTGTGAGGCTGTACAGCAGTTTCCTTCTGGACAAGGACAATGGCTTTATTCAGCTGTTTAACCTCTGTTGGTCCCATTGAAGTGAAGAGTCATTTTCAGTGGATAACTGGTTAGAAGCCTCAAGTTCGAGGTTGCCTTGCAGGAAGCTGTTAAATCCAACTTTAGTTAGACTCCACTGTGGCTAGTAAAATGATTGAGAATGCACTATTCATTGCATTAAACCCACTTGTAACACTTCTCATAAGCATCTCAATAAGTCACACCGCAACCATATTCATACAGAGGACACCTTGATATTAATACACTGTATTTGTGCACAGTGCCGATATAAGACATACCTCTAATGAACTGGGATGGAGGCATTAACCTACTAAGAGGGGACACTCGTGAGCCAATGCATTTAGATATATATGTGAATTGATGGAGTTATGGACTGATGGAATTAGGGGATTAATATAGTTGTGACATTCCATACAAACTGCTGGAACCATACAGGCATAGATGATAGGTCTACCTTTTCAACAGGTTTAAAGCTGGCAGACTACCAGTTTACACCAATGAAAGAACTTAAAATCTGTTCAAAATCACACATTACAAAATACAAATGCATTCAGAATCACACAAGAGAAGAAGCAGGTGTGCTCAAGAGCATCCATAAGGTGAGAAGATTTGTCTTAAAATCTTATGTGTCGACAATGGCATCCAGTTGCCTTAGAATTACTCTAGGAGAGTACTAATCCCGCATTGCACTTCTCTAACACTGTCAAATTCACCATGGATACTTAAACCCCCCCCCAAAAAAAACTAAATCGATGCTGCAGAATAAGACATATCATGGGTGGATATCATCGGAAGTGGGCCTACGATTCGGTGACCTCATATCTAGCTCAGATTTTTCTCACTTTCATACTTGTAGTCTTCGGCCCCACTTGACACTGACTCAAGACATCAATCAATGACATCATTTGAGGCTATTAATCAGATTTAACACAGCTCTCTTCAGAGCCTCAAAGGGTCTTATACAATTTCTTTCATACAGCAGTATCCCCCAAAACGTTGAAACACACTTTGGTGTGGTAAATTGGTGTACCGTAAAAAACTGGTGTGGGAGCACCTTGGTGGTCGAGTGGTTAGAGAGCATGCCATATAATCGCAGCGTCCCTGGTTCAAATCCAACCAGGGACCAGTGCTGCAGGTCATTCCCCTCTCTCTCTCTCCCTGTTTCCTGTCAGCGTCTCTGCCAGACTGTCTGAATAAAGGCACAAAAAGCCCAATAATAAATCTAAAAAATAAAAAAAAGTGGGGTATGTTGTTGTATACACCTGTGTGTCCTATACACCAGTAAACTACAGAAAGAGGTTGGATCTGGATTTGGTTAAAGGTCTGTAAAGGATCGTCCACACTAAGAGCAATAACTATAAAAATAACTATAAAGGTAATGATGTGAGCATTAAGACTTATAAACTATATCACTATATCATCTTTCAAACAGCTGTGTCGGCAGCTAATGAAATAGATATTGATGACGCTTCCAATGTATGTTGTATGGAGTAAATAAACCAAAACCAGAAAACCAGACTTACAACAACTTTGGTGCAGAGCTCTGATGAAGAGTTTTTGGGACTCAAATGAGCATTAAGCTACAGACTGTACTGTAAAGTTACCATGTTCTTTTAAAAGGTTTAATTGAAACTCATAGTCTAACCTGAACCTGGTCCGACTTAATATACCGGTCCAGTTCAGTTAAGCAAATCATTACGGGACCATTAACCATTAACCCGACACACTGTTTTAGGTGTAATATGTTTGTTTTAATTGTGATTCAAATAAAAGTAGACTGAAAAAGTTTTGGAGTAATTTGCATAAACGTACGTGTTTATAAATGAATAGTTACTGATGCATTCAAATAAACCAGTCTTTAATAGAAAAGCATTTTTCCCAGCATGACCCCCAAAATAGACTGTGTCTTATACATCGGTGCGACTTATCTACTGTTTTTTACAGTAGTTCCTCTTTAATTTTACAATTTTATGGATGACTTCCTCTTCGTCATTCCAAGGTCAAAATTTAAACGCAAAGTTGATTGTACCTTTACTGTGAGAGCCCCAAAACTCTAGAATGACCTACCTATAGATATTAGGCCAGCAAGAACAGTGTCCTCCTTTAAATCTCTTTTACAAATGTCCTTTTGAGTTATTTATCAATCATTTGACTGTGTTACCTGATCATTTTTTGCTTTTCAGATGGAATGGTTTTTTGCAGGGGAAAAAGGAAGCAGGTTTACTTGGGAAACAATTGGGGAAGGACTAGGCAATTAAAATCTTTCCTAAGCCAATTAGATATAAACTCAGTTACCAGCAAGTATTCAGATACACCATAGGCTCTATGGTGGAATAATTAGGCCTCATTCATTGTAAGTGTTTCATTGATCTTTGCACAAACAGCACACATGACTTGGAGTTCGTCTTCAATCCAAAGCGGACCCAGCTTCCACCAGTTTTCCTCATGACTACCTGATGTTCAACCAGTGATGTTTTATTTTCCCCCTTTCATAGCAGAATCCTCGAGTCTTAAATTAGTCCCTAAGGGTGCCTGTAGATCGATAGGCTCGCTGCAGGTGCACGCCGACAGGAACAACACGAGTAGGCATTTTCCTTCTCCTTTCATCGGGAATAAAACGAGCTTGATTGGGAGCGATGAGTGGAGAAATATGTGAGTTCGTGTCCACCGGTGGTTCCGGCGTTTGCATTTGTTCCAGCAGCCTGTGTTCATTAGCCAAGCGTGGTATTGACCATGTTGTACAGCAAAACGGAGATCAAGCTGGGTTACAACGGGGACGCTTGAATTCCCGAAAACAAACTGTTATTGATTTGTGTAAGTAAGTTGAATAAGCAGTATACAAGAGGCTGCTTTGAAGGCCCAATCCCATGTCAGAATCCAGCACCACCTCTGCTTCCATTTTACTGTGTGTTGCTGATAACACTGACTGCCCTTATTGACTATTTGGAGTATTCATGCATAGGTGGAGTCCACTTGAGCACCAAGTGTAACAAGGGCGTACTAAGCTCTGTGTGAAACCTTTATTTATGGATGGCACCCTCAGCACCAGCCACACTAGAGGGTGACTGACACATTTTTTACAAGGCTGACACACAGAGAACTGAAGTCACCTATAATTCTCAATATCATTTAACCAGTGGTAAGTCCTCGAAATTGAATTTAGACCATAGCAACACGCTAAAGTCTGAACTCATTTATTTCTTTCATGGGAATGATGTTATGATGACCCACAGCTAGTCACTGGTAGGAACAACACTGCCATAATCAGGCCTTTTAAATGAAACATTTAATTTGGATATTACTGAATAATTACATGAATGAATTAAATGTTTAATGGAGTGTTTTTGTGAAGTAGTGAACTACTGTACTTACTAGTAACTTACTGTACTAAGCAAAAACAATATTAATTGATATTCAAATGGGGGATTTTTTCAAATAATTTATTAATATGCCTTTGATATATCTTGGAATTAATGTTAATGAAAATGAATTCATAGTAACATGTTTAATGGTCATTTTCTTTTCAGACCTGCCTTTTATGTTCAGTTCTGTACAATAGAATACTATGCCATTCAAAATAGACATGACACAATGACTTGACTGAATTAAGGGATCATGACATAGACCAAGCAAGAACCATCATGGCGATTAATGTTAGTAATGATGGTTTTGATGGTATGATGTATGACAAATACTCTGCGTTTGATAAGCATTTGTGTCCGACATGTTTTTTTCACAACGGTAGAACAATTACATTGCTAAAAATTACATTTATACCTTCTTCCTCGTCCAGAATCTTTTAATATCTTAGAATGTGGAGACATTGCTCATTTCAAAAGTTTAGCTTATGGACTAAAGATGTCTCCTATTTAAATGAAAAGTCAACTCTCGGTGCATATGCTTCAGTATTTCTGTTATCACCAGTCATGCTCATTGGTACATGCCTCAGTTTGTTGTGTTGTTGCAAGATGCTTTAGAATAAAGGGTGAGTTATCAGGTGGGGAGCTTCCTTCACACATGCTTGGTTTAAGGACTTAAGAAATTGTTGTTTGTTTATCTATTTTGTGGTGTTAAAAGTAGACTACCTTTAATCTGCTGATTCTCAAAATACTGGAATTAGTTAAAAAAGTCAACAAAGTTTTATTTAAATTTTAACTTGTAGAACAACAATACCCTTCAGGTCACTAAAGCCTTAACATTTCCATTAAAAATACCAAGGACATGAAACTTATACTTGATTTAACTTCATTCAAACACCAAATCAGAACATGTACAACCTTAGAAACACAACTGGGTGCAGTTAATTCACATTTTCTATACAATTCTAACATAGTTCTCAATCCCAGTGGGAGCATCACTTATCTACTGGCATTCTGAGTGGTCGCAGCACAAATTTTGCACTTTTTTCTGTTTAGAGGCACGGGGAGATGAAATCCCACACATGGTCACTATTGAGAAAATTTAAAGTAAAATTTAATCAGAAAACAGCTTTGATGATGTAAGACACTGATACCTCAGAATGGTGTAAAATTACCTACTTCTGCCAGTGCTTTGATATGCATTGTGATATATTGGTACGTCATGAATTTCCACACCATTACATTAATCCCTGTCTGATATCCATTCTGTCTGTTCTGACTGAGCTGCTTTTATCAGCTGCTTCACAGACTGCCTTTAAGTGCGTGTTGATGAAGTGCAGTGTTTGAGCTTAGACTGAGTTCATGTAGTTAATCTTTTATTAATTCAAATATTATCTGAATATTTTATCTATCTATTTTTCTGTTTAATCAGTCCGTATAATAAGAATGTTTTACTTTTGAACAGAGTTTGTGAGCCTTAGGTTTTACAATTCCAAAGACACTATACATGAAAGTTAACCTATGATATTAAATTGAGAATCAAGGTGTCACTTTAATTGCTTTTAATGTTGTTTTTTAAAATTGTATTTTTATTGAAACAACGGAATACACATTCAGGCAAACACCACGTCGCACAGTTCAGAAATTAGCTACATATATGAGGAAATAAGGAAAATGACATAAAAGCATCTTTAAAATAAAAGTAAATCAATCAATCAAATTTAAAAAATAGTCAGGTTTCAGGGAATAGTGTTTCACAATGATTTATTAATTTATTGCTTTTTAAAAAATGATTTACTAGCTTAATTGATTTTCATAAAGAGTTCAATTCTAACAGGAAAGGTGCAATTTTTGGCAATGCTTCCGAGAGTTTCTGTTTATGAATAAAACATTTGTCATAAAGAATCTTTTAATATGTTTATTTATTTTTTAATTGGAAGAACAGAATACACGTCCAGGCAAACACCACATCACACATACAATCTATACAGTTCAGAAATAAGCTATATATATATATATATATATATGAGGAAATAAGGACAATGACATAATAAATTACATCTAAAGATAATAAAAGCATAATAAAAATAAAAATAAATGAATAAAATGTAAAAAATAGTCAGAGGTTTCAGGGAACAGTGTTTCATAGTGGTTTATTCATTTATGTATTAAAAAAAAAATTATTTACTAGTGTTAGTGATCGTAACCCTTACATACTGTTCATATTCTGACTCATAATTAGTCTCTACACCAATTCACATTGATCACTCATGAATAAATGTTTGAGTAAACCTTAGACAGACATTCACAAATCACTATTTTATGGTCCAGGAGAACATTTTATAGAATATGAAGAAAACAACAACATTTATTTTTTATTCCATACATTTGCATATACAAAAATGTGTCTCTGCTTCACAAAACTTTAAAACAGTGATGCATTTTATTTCCATATTTGTATACTGTGGCTTACATTAGGACAAGTGCTGCTAAAAGACATGTGCACAGGGTAACTCTTCAAAGTAAAAATGGGTCAATGACCCTAAACAGTACGTAAGGGTTAATAAATAATTCAATTTTAAGAGGAAATGGGCATTTTTAGGTTATGTTTTTGAGAATTTCTACTTATGAATAAAATCATTTGCGTAAAGAATATTTTAACATGTTCATTGGTCAATATGAGTGCACGTTACCGCATATGCCCGCCTCTACTGCTTCTTTATTGGCTATTGGTTGATAAAAAACTTTTCCGTGTTTTCCATTGGCTGTGCCCTGTAGCGGGAGGGACAATTTTCAGGAAATGATTTGGTTTTTGTTTCTGTTCTGCACCGCTGGCCACCGAGGAACAATATATGGAAGTGAGCTGAATATTTCACATTCATAAAGAAATATTTACGGTAACTCCCCGATATATGTGTATACACCGAGAGACTAACTGACGACGCGCGGCGTGGATTCCTTTCGGAGGTCGGTGCTTATATTACCATGTCAATAAATAGCTTCATACTAGCTGTTAGGTTAGCTTAGTTATGCGGTATATTACATGTTATTTTGCTTGTGGGGAGAAACCATGGATGTATTCTAGGTCCAAACGATGGCTTTAACTCACAGGAGCTGCAGAGTATCAGTTAACTTCATTGTGTTTAACGTTAGTGGATGTTTGAAGTGGAACAGTTCATTTACCTGAGCTATCGTCTTACTATCAACATGTAGCTTTACAGTGATAAGGTTACTAATGATAACAGATAACAGTCAAATACAGTATTGTGCTTTATATTGGACAACAAGCTAACTATATTCACCACAAGCATGTATCAGCTATCTAGTTTATATACTGTAATATTGCTTCTTGTAGCCTACCTTAATTTGTATATGTGTGTAAATGGAGTTTATGGCTGTTGACTGTAACCTAGTCCTAGACAATAGCAAACAGGAAGTATATGATAGATTAGATAGAGGGATACTTTATTAATCCGATTAGGAAATTCAGGTACCTCGCAGCTCACATGTACTCCATACATACATACATACACACATTCATAAATACACATATATACATACACAGTAATACACAACAAAAGACAAACAGATAATAACCAACAATGTTTAACCAGCTAGGCCACATTTCCTATTGTTTAACATTTAGTTTTCATATCAGACACAGTGTAAGAGTTTGCACACTTCCCACACCTGCCTTTTGGACAATTCAGATTGAGCTAGTAAGTGGTTTTAGCAGTATGAGTTAGGTTATGACAGCTGTCATTACCAGCTGTGGAACCCATTGCGTTCCATTTAGGTGGAAGATAAGAAGTTGGAGCTGGGAATGAAGCCACACCTGAGTTTAATGTGATCATAGTTTAAAGTTGTACCCCGGTTAGCCATCATCAGGGCCCAACCCATACTCAATTTTTGTGGCCGATGCCGATACTGATATTAGGGAATAAAAGCATTCTAATATCGATATATCGTCTGATAATCTGATATATACAGAATATGTATATCAAATGCACATTTTTTGCAATGTGGTTATCAAACACTTGAGATAAAGACATGTAATGCAGGTATGATATTTTACATTTTTAACTTTAAACACAGTACACTGAAACTGTAAACTAAACTGTGAATTTAATAACCATAAATTCCTATAAATAATAAAACACATACAACAAAAAAATATGTACGTATATATATTAAACTTTAATTAAGAAAAAGGATCAAATATACATAAAATGTTGCCTATATAACATTAAAAAATACAGTGCATATCAGAAAACAAATATGCAGATACTGGAATATCTGTGATAGGCCAATATTGGCTGACCGATATATATCGGTCTGACTCTAATACCAGTCCCTTAAAAACACATTTCACTGTATTTTGCACATACAAACACAGAAGCAACTGTTCACAGGTAGAAGTTGGACAGTGCTGTGTGTACGACGATTTAATGAGACACAAATAAAACAAAACTGCTAATAAACAGGATATTACTACAACTTTCACACTGTTGATACACAGGTCTACCATCTTTGATTCTGAGTAGGAAATTCGACTTCAGGCGGCATTCCAGTTGAAATTTCCAACCTGGAACTCAGAAATTCCGACTTCTGAGTACAATTGGAACGCATCACTAGCTCAAACCAGCTAAACCAGTTGCTAGCT
The DNA here is from genome assembly GCF_963691925.1 of Scomber scombrus. Taxonomy (NCBI): domain Eukaryota; kingdom Metazoa; phylum Chordata; class Actinopteri; order Scombriformes; family Scombridae; genus Scomber; species Scomber scombrus. The sequence continues at coordinate 3,886,842 of NC_084981.1, forward strand.
CAGAACTGGCAGCTGGTTTGCTGAGATGGTAACTGTTTTACAGGTTGTCAAAACCTAGCTCTCACCAGCTTAAACCAGCTCCATAAAACTGGTTTACCAGCTGACCACCAGCAGGGTCTTGTACCAGAGTTTTGAAAATACCATATATATAAGGGGTTTGTGGTTGTTGTCTTTAACTTGAACAATAAAATAGTTAAAATGAGTTTATAAATGGTTTGCAAACATTTTTGTCTCATTTATATTTTATTACAGATGTGCACAGAGGTTTTGCTGTACTCCCAAATCTTTCTCCAGTATGTACAAATGTTTTTCTAATATTTTTTTTGTAACTCGTTTAGTTTTCATGGCACCACCAAAGAAGAGCAAATTACCCAAACCACTCCCAGATGGCTTCATACTGACTGACACTGAGAAGAAGAAATGGAGGCTGGGGAAAATCATTGGTCAAGGTGGCTTTGGACTGATCTATCTTGGTAATGAGCACATTGTGTTTGATGACATGCCTGCACACACGCAAACACTGTACGTTCACACTATGCAACATGAGTATGTGCGCGCATGCTGACAGATAGACTCTCTGTCAGAGCCAGGTACACACGTTGTTTCAAGGAGACACTTCTCTGATTGATCTGTTTTTCTCCTGGTTGTGAAAGCTGTTTGAACGGATCAGATTGCAACTAGACTTTAAACATCTGACATGTACTGTGTAATAGTTCCTTAACCCTCTAATCTATGAAGATCTTTGTCGTTAGTTTAGGTCAGGCATGTCCAAAATATTCCATAAAGGTTCATGTGGCTGCAGGTTTTCATTCCAACCAATCAGGAGCACACCAGGATTGACTCTTTTAATCACCTGATATCAGTCTTCAGACAGTTGATTGGTGGAATCATGTGAGCTTGATTGATTGGAACAAAAACCTGCAGACACACGACCCTTTACGGAATAGTTTGGAGACCAAACAACTGGACTGTGGTCCGCCTCATAGACATGCTCTTGGTCCGCTTCTAACTGTTGTTATTTAGCCTATAATGTTTAATATCTACAAAATGTATGCTAATCATTCTTGATGAAAGAGTGACAACTTTTTATGACTCTTTTATTTATGTAGCCTACAGTATAGGGATATATATATGCATTCATTGACTCATTCAAGTAGATACATGGATTCTGTTATCGTAAGCCACTTTTATGAAAGGTATTTTGTAAAGGCCAGTGTAGTGATCTTTGCATGCTTGTGATTGTGAACTGACCCCCTAGATCCTCTTTGTATGCAAATATCAAACAAGTCCTGGTCGGATCTCATGACAGTCAGCCGTCTTCTGTGATTAGATCTTCTGATTGCAGAAAGACAAACATGCACTCCAGATCAAGACCAACATGACACGTTTGTTGATTATGAACATGATCTTAAAAAGCTAAGACTCTGCGTTAATGTAATGTATCTACGTGTTGTCTTCTCTTCCTCCTGTCCTCTCTTAGCCTCCCAAAACGTGGACAGACCTGTTGCAGGGGACACTGAATTTGTGATAAAAGTGGTGAGTACATTTTTGCTCCACACAGGCAGCCCATCCATTTTTAGTGACCCATTATCGCTTTTTATGAAATTATAGTATATATACGGCAGGATCCTTTTTCTGTTACCATGGTCGCAGATAATGATGTATGTCCCAAGCAATATAATTCGGTTAGTTTGAACTTAACCAGACATTCTGTGATTTACATAAAAGTCAACATGTGTTTGACCAATTAGTGAAATGGAAATTTGATATGTTATTCAATCTCCTCCATGTCTCCAAATGTTCACCTATGCACATTCTATTGGTGTTGGTTACATGGATGTATAAAAAGAACTGGATACAGGAAGAGCACTGGGCTTGGAAGCAAGTTTGACATCGTGGCCAAACCCTGATGCACACTGGCCTAAAAAGACTTTTTCCTAAACACTCACATTGTGAGTCTGTAAATCAGAGGATAACATTTTTTGAGCATCACAACTCCCCGCTGGCAGCAGTCCCTAGTGAGACTGTGAGACATCTAGGTAATTTCTTTACAGAAGGAAGTGGCTTTTTTGTCTTCATGCGTCACTGAGCAACTTTCGGGGGAATGAACAGAGCCCTGCCTTCAACACTGTTGCCAGTTCACTTTATACATCCATGATTAGTTGCTGTGATGTTTCCTTTTCTCTGTACTGGTAGTGAAGCAGTCCTTTTCTAGTAATACTTCACTGTAAAAGATTAAAGACAAAATCCACAGTCCTTGTTCCATGCAATAATACCATACTAAATTTATTATATCTAGCTTTATTTGTTGATTAAGTCATTAGTCGATTGCCAGAACATTTTTCTCTCAACTATTTTGATAATCAATGAATTGTTTCAGTAAATCTTCGTGCAAAGTGCCAAAAATTGTTTGATTCGAGCTCACAGCTCTCAGTGATATTTTATATGTATATATTTTACACATTGATAAAATAATCAGCAGATTTATTCATAATAAGAACAATGATTAGTTACAGCTCTTATAAAGTGCAGCTCATAAAGCTAACAATACAAATATGAAATTTACTGCGAAAAAGACACCTTGTCACTTTGAACAATACTTACTGGATTTAGCTGAGTAAGACTTCTGAAGATAGACTTGAAGAATCCAAACCTACCTTTAACATTTTAACTATGAACTACTGAATGTAATAATAAGAGAATGTGCTTGTAAAGTTGTTAAGTTGCCCCTTACTAGAGAACTATTACAAGAAGTAAGTAGGCCGGCCTTTGCATGCAAGGTGATTTGTTTAGTTATACTTAGCATAGTGCAATGTCAACCTGTGATAATGAAATAGTTAATACTCTTGTGCAGGAGTACCACGAGAATGGCCCCCTGTTCTCCGAGCTCAAGTTCTACCAGAGGGCAGCCAAACTGGAAAGCAGTGAGTAGCACCACCCGTCCAGCGTCACGGCAGCTCGCTGGAGCACGAGTGTGTTTGACTGATGAAGTGGCCGCAGACACAGAGGCTTTGCTGCCTGCCGCACAGTAATTAATAATAAGCCAAAGCAAACATGCACCTCAGTGGCAGTTAGCCCCCCACCCCCTCCGCCACTCTCTCCGCGCTTGTCTGAGCTCTTCTCCAACGCCTTCGTTTGGAGAGGAGCAAGAGAGAGAAAGCCACTCACACGTAATGATGCCCGGGCCTCCGCTGAGCCCCTGACCACCTGCCAGCCTGGTCCGGCGCCAGTCAGGCCAGCCGCCATCAAGCCCCGAGCCAGGCCCACTGCTTTGTCTGGGGCCTGTGTGTGTATGTGTATGTGTGTGTGTGTGTGTGTGTGTGTGTGTGTGTGTGTGTGTGTGTGTGTGTGTGTGTGTGTGTTTGCAGTTGTGTGTCTGTACCCTCAGTGCTGTAAGATTGATATTTGAATACATGCGTTATTACACTTACAAGGACAAATAAGAATAGAAAATAAACAACTATGAAACGTTTCCTACTTTTCATTCATACTTTTCACCTCAATTAGTACAGCTAAGAGTTTGAAGGCCCCAGAGTTTCTGCTATCTCTATACAGCCACTGAAGTTTTAAATCACACACGTGTTGCAATAAAAATGTATAATAACATCAATGTGTGCACAAGTTTTTATATAATTATTCCTTCTCTAATCTTGTTCAAGTACAAAAATGGATGAGAAGCAGGAAACTGGACTTTCTGGGCATCCCTACATACTGGGGATCAGGGCTGGCTGAATATAAGGACCTCAGGTAATGACTTGATATTGTAATGACTTTTTGTAATGAAACACGTTATCAGACGGTCACACTGTACATGTAAGTTAGAAGAACAAGTCAGGTCTCTTTTCCACAGTAGAAACATCTTAATTTCTCTGCATATTAAGAGCAGTACTGTAGGTTTGTCCAGTTCTAACCATCCTTTTCTAAAATGTTAAATGTTGCATTATGAAAGGATTTAAATGGAGGACATTGTTGTAACTGGAGCTTTTTATTTCTAAAGTGTTTTGCCTTACACAAGAGAAAATGTCAGCAGGCACAAATGTTAATAACAAATTCAGCTCTTTGGTTGACTAAGGTAGACTTATCTAGAAAGACCTTCTAAATAAAAGGTATTTTACATAATGTAAAAAATGTTTGAACAGTAAACTATATGCCCTACAGAACTTTAAAACTTTAAAAACAAGCCAAGCTGACCTTTAGTTTTGTTTCACACTTGATCCAGTGGGCATCAGTATTTATGTTTTCTGTGTTTTACATTTGGGTTCTGGAGAAAATATGTTCAAGGCTAGTTTTCAGTGGCTCACTTTAGTGTTTTTGTTTAACACAAGGGACAATTTATACCCTATATCTTGAACTGTAGCTATATCTAACATGCTTGAAAGGTATTTAATGTTACCGTTAATGTACATTTCATTGTTCTGTTGCCCACAAGGGACTCGTTTCAGCTCTTGCCAAAATCCCACCTGTGTGATAAATGTCTGATTCAAACTCTCTACTTCCTTCTACCTGGTCTTTATAGTATTCTATAAGCCACCTTTTCCTCTCCCTCTCAGGTATCGCTTCATGGCCATGGACCGACTGGGCAGCGACCTCCAAAAAGTCTGCGACCGCAACGGTGGTCGCATCAAGAAGGCCACCGTGCTCCAGCTCGGTCATGGACTGGTGAGATCACATTCATGGGAAAAAAAGGCAGACTCCAGTCTTTGTCTGTCCATTGATTGTTGCATTCTGTAGAAACTGGGGGACACAGGAGATTCACCAGTTCAGTTAGAAAATACATATAATGGTTCTTCTTAACCTTGACAGAATAAACCACAATGTGTGTGTGTGTGTGTGTGTGTTTGTTGCCAGGTGGATGTGCTGGAGTACATCCATCAGAACGAGTATGTCCACGCAGACATAAAATCTGCCAACCTCATGCTGGGTTTCAGAGACCCTGAACAGGTTAGTCCTCTGAAGATCTCCACTACTTCTCCCTGAAGTGTGTACAAAACAATACTGAAACCCACTACCAAGCACTGGAGAGTTGCTTATTGGTGTAGATTGACGACTTTTCAATTAGTAATTCATGTGTATGTGTTATGTTGTGCACTGTAGGTCTACCTTGCAGACTATGGGCTGTCCTACAGATACTGTCCTGATGGAGTCCACAAAGAGTACAAGGAAAACCCCAAAAAAGGCCACAATGGAACCATTGAGTATACCAGCCTTGATGCCCACAAAGGAGTTGGTAAGCTTTCCACTTCAGAAGAGAAAACAAGCCTAGATGTATGCAGTTCTAAATCTGTGTGTATGTCTGTCTGGTTTATCAATATATCACTACAATGTCTCCAACAAACTCAACAGTACTCCTCATGGTGGTGAGACTTCATCTGAAATGGTTGTTATTATGGTAGATACATTAGATTTGAACAATAACTCACTTGTGTTGATCAGCTGCTCAGTACATATCTCCACAATGAGCAGAAAACCTGACAGGCAGCGGAGTGAAAGAGTTCAACCTTCCACTCAAGCCGTCTGTTAGCTGTTCCGTCTGCTTAAATTGCGCTGTTGTCAAACAAATAAAAATAACGTCGGAAAGTATCACCCACAAATCTGTCAGTGGACAGCCTAACTAAATGGCACTGGAGGATCTAAATTGCTACCATGGTTACGGTGGCATTTGCAGAGGATTTTCTTTGAAGTGAGTGAGCCTGCTGGGTCAGGTCTTGCTTTCCTCCACTCGTCAAGTTTTATAAGAAGATGAGTAATATAGGTAATATAGTCATTACTAAACATTCTCTCTATTGGCTATGTCAAGAACTAGTAATGACTTTTCTGTACAGAGCGGATTCTTTTATGTCCTGTATAATAACCCTCTGCAAATTGAATCCTGAACAATTCTCCACATGTCAAGGAACTCAAAGTCGTTGCTTTTGTATTGTTGAAGAAAGTCCTGATTATACTTATTACTGGCTTACTTAAACATAAAGTTAACATATGAGAAAGGATCAGGAAGCGAAATAACTACATCAAGACTCTCTAGCAGTAGATAGTGAGATGATTGCGTCAGCTTTAGATAACATTTAGTTACACCCCACATACATGTTTCCTTTCAAAATATGTACAAAATGATCTACGTGTGTGGAAGAATAAAATCCTACAGGCCATACTAGGCAGCAGAAAACACAGTTCAATGGGTCTTGACACCACAATCTCTCCTCAAGCTCGGTTTAGTCGCTATTCTGGAGCATTTGAACATATAACACAATCTTAACTTAACTTCAGGGGACAAACATGTTGGTTTCACTACAGTTTTGACATGTGCAACAGTAGTTATGTTAACAGGCATTTCAAACGCCAGCAGCTCATTTCTTAACGTCCAACCAATCAACTCGAAACTGGGAGATGCTTGACCGATGGTGCGTTTGGTTTTGAAATGCTGTGTCTAGTGATTTTCTTGCAGTGAGTGGGTTAAGTATAGGAAGAACAACATGGTGTAACCCCAAGAGATTACTGTCTTAAAGAGCCCACAGTTGCCACTATACTACTACCACTACTATACTCCAGTATGTATATTAACCCCACTATAAGCTCTGTCCTTTGAGTTTGCAGTCTTCGTGTGTCAATAATGTAAAACAGCCTCTCCTCTGTCACCCGCTGCCTTCCTCGGCTGATATTGGGAACACATTAACTGGCAAATTGCCTACATGCTCCCTCTCTTCATTGACCATCGATCCTCCATCCGCGGCCCCTGCTGAATTCCCCCGGCGCCGCCTCTGTTTAACAATTCCCTAATTAGCAGAAGTCATAACCTGCATCGTGTATTCATCCCCCATTAATTAAGGGCTTTGATGTTTGGTTTAGAGCGACGCCCGAGCCACAGATAACCTCTACGAGCTCCACGCCGGCCAACTCCACTACCCCGCCAGTTCGATATTGCGAGTTAGCGCAGGCTCAGACCCACTAATCGCAACACAACAGTGTTTCTATCAACGTGATCGATGTATAAAAAAGAGGGACAAAATATTGTCCTGTCAGCAATAACTATAAAATGGAAAACGTGTCAATTTTTAATAGAATTTTGAAAGAAGGAATGAGGAAAAAAACAGGAGAAAGGATTTGAAGGAGCACTGTAAACTTGAAGTGCTTTCCTTGGAACGACAAGACGACTGGAAGCCTGACAGAGATAATTATTGTATCTATTTATATAACACAGACACAACATGTTCTCCTTCATATTCTTAATGTGTTTATTTGCTTTCTGGCTGTTGTCATCTTTGATACCTGATTAAAAAGCAAAGACAAGTGTTAAAATAGGAGATTATGACTGAGGACCAGACCCCTTATATCTGCCCTTTGCTCACCCGATGGCGCCAATCCCTTACAAAGATGTTGACAGGTTGCCATGGTGAGGTTTTGGCGAATGCAGCTCGCAAGTGGCAGGCCTTTGAACCAGGAGCTAAACGGTGTAATTACCAGCATTCGGTGGGCGTCCAGCGGACAGAAGACCATCTCCAAACGACAAGACTGTGAAGCGGAAGGGTTAAGAGTGTGACACTGCAGCACGCTTTAGGGAATCTGAATAACAATAGGAGATAATTAACAACACCATCACGCCTCACCTCCCTGTCTAAAGCATGTAGAGAATGTGTGTGTGTTTGTGTGTGTGTCCTGTATTCATGTGTTGTGTATGCGTGTGTTCGTTTTCCAAACATGTCCTAGCTCCCTTGATAGTGTTTAAGTGTACGTGTACACACGTGCATATCTCCCCACACTGTCATCCCTTAAATATTATATATAATATACATTAAGTACAGAAGAGCAGACACACAAAAGACCATTACAAGCTGTGATAACGTGCCCAGAGCACACACAGAGGGCAGCAACGCTTAATGTAGTTGTTGATCTTTTTAATTGTTAATCTATTACGGCGCTCTGGGAGTTGAAACACTTTTTCCCACTGTCAGTATCACATGTATTTTTCATCTTTATTCCCCTTCAATGGCCTCTCAGTAGCAATGAAGTGCTGTATTTTTTTATTTTTTTTATTTTTTACAACAATAGGAAGCCAGACTGTAAATGCTGGCTTAGGGCATACTTCACACCCAGAAGGGCAAACAGACCTAACTTTTATCAGAGTTGTTGAGATGAAGTGTAACAGATGATGACAGTTGGACATTTTGTGTTACGGTTGACACTTGATGTTGTTTTCACGTCGCAGGTTTGCTCAGTCAGTTTTATTTCTGTTATCTCTTAATGCTGGGATCGGACTACATGATATTTTTGTCTTTTAAAATGTTCACTGATCAGATCAGATCATCAGATAAAGGCAGTAATATCTTCATGTATATAAGACATGACAGACTACATGTTGGATGCCGACTAATGATAGCGTAGCGTGCCATCTTTTTGACTTGAGTGACATACACAGCTGGTCGGTACAGTGGTAGAGACCAACTACACTGTTCCACCTGACAGCACCAACAACACACATCTGTCTGTCTTCCAGGACAGACAGATGTGTATTGAGAGAAGACTGAAAAAGTACCGATGGCAAAACCATTCAGTCATCTGCCATGAAGTTTGATATTGTTAAGTTCATTGATCCTCTGTGTGCATGAAAACCAGACATACCTTGAGATGGTTCAACATCTGATTTTGGATCAAATGCATGTAATCAGTCTTTTTGTGCCTATTTGTTAAGGTATAAAAAAAATGTCATGGTTTTTAACAGTAGATGATGAGAGCTGTAGAGCCTTCAAAAGCATTAGGGGAATGATTGAACTGGTTCTATATAAATGACGCATTTCAAACATGTTTAATCTATTTTTAAGCAATAAAAAAAAAAAATTCTTACATAATCTCCTTAGAACGTGTTCATACTCTCAAGGTCGGGTTGTAAGGACATCAGCTAACATCTCTCTTTTCAAAGCCCTTCCTATGCAGTCCCTGTCAACAGCCCAGTCTTTAACTACCTCTCCGACTCTGATCATCCTCATTGATCGTTCAGCCTCCCTGCTGGGTCCAAGCAGTTTAGTGTTCCAGCTAACCTCGCAGTATTTTCAGGCAGACACTCAACGTCTATTTCCTTGTAGTGATTTCCTTTCATCTTCTGAACTCTCCTCATCAAAACACCCCCACATCTTTACATTCACGTCTCGACGTCGGACACCTAAACCCAGCTACGGCGACCTAATTAAAAACTTCAAACACAATCTCATCCACTACAAATTTTTGTTCTCGTGTAATCTGATTACTGCCCTCCCGTTCCGTGTAATCTTGTCCTGTGTGGCAGTGACCACGCTTCCTCCTTCAAGACCGGTCTGTCGGCTGTGGTGGATCAATGCTGGCCGTTGCTCAGGGAGGAGATTTCTCCCCTCTGATGGAGCCAGTCGATAGGTAATTTCTCCGGAGACGTGTGGCGGCCGTTACAGTATTGAGCTGCTAAAACTCCCCGGGCTCGACCCTTCTGGATGGACTTGGTCTACAAGTATTGATAGACCTCACACATGAATGTAGACCCACGCGATCACACACATATACACACACATATACACACACACACGCACACACACACACACATAAGAAAACGCACAACACACTGTTAAAGGAATCTTTGTTTGTGGGGAGATCACACCTGTGTGATTTTTCGATATCTTAATATTAAATTCGGCTGTCCGTGGAGTGCGGAAGTGTTTTGGTGGGGAATTGATTGGTTTTGAAATGCTTTCAGAAGACAGAGACAGTTACAGTGCTGATATTCAGCTAATTACAGTGCTCCTAATAATCAAAAACTGGACAGCCCCCCCTGTCCCCCGTGAACGTGCACTACAATAGTTTTCTGATATACTTTTCTTTTTCCCCGTGGGAGCGGCTAGAGGTGGAAGCCGTGGCCCGCTTTTGTCGGTCATTGTCAGTCACTACTGTCTGTTTACGTCTATCTCCATGGATCATGGATGTATTATAATGCCGTGGATCCACAACAGATCCAGTCAGAGTTTTCACAGAATATTATGAGAATGGAATAAGGATGAGTTTCTATGCCTGGTGGATCTCTCTAACATTTTAGAGTGCCATTACATTATTGATACCATTTTAACCTAAACAAAAAAATGTGTAAAAATGTAACAAAGGTAAGGGTAGCCATGCTAAAGTGGTTCTAGGGATGGGATGGTCTGGACTGATATATGTTGATAACTACTGGATAGTTTAACATGTAGGTACAGAATTTCATTCATGTTCCCCACATCAGCCTTTTACTCTGTCTTCCAAGTCTAGAAAATGTCTACAGGCTCTGGGAAGAGCAGACTGTCAGTGTTCATCACTCTCATACACAAGTATAAAAAGGGGTCAACAGTACACCATTGTTGACTTCTGTAACATGTGGTAGTAATTAGGCCTGAGACATTTCTGTTTTACTACCTGTCAGTGTCTACAGGGGAAATAAAAGATACTACTGCTATCTGGTTTCATGAAATAGACCATTGTAAGTCTTGTCTTTTTGCGTGTGAGTGTGAGGGGGATTCAGACCCACCTGGGAACAAAAAAGTGCACCTCCGCAGTCATCTTCAGAATATTCTACAGTATGTACTTTCACTGTCAGTGTGGCTTGGCTGAGTTCACACACAATCAGTCCTTAAATCAAAAGTAGTGGTGTGCTTTTAGAAAGTTTCATCTTCATCAGGCTCCATCTCCCTCACAGCCCGAAGTGACTCAGTATGTGCTCCAAGGTTTGTTGATTTATTCTTCTTTATGAATCACACACTTACTTTCCCTTGCCAAAACTGCCAGTGGTACTTGGTTCCAATCTTGACTCCTCTGGGGAAAGTTCTGCTATTTCAAAGTAGTGTATAGTAACTATTTGTAATCAGACTGAAAGTATTATTGACTTGTACTGCTGCCTCTTCTTACTTTTTGTCATGAAATGTTAAGAAAATAAAGTAAGAAGAGGCAGCAAATGATTTAATGATTAAAAAAAAACCCCTCTTTCTGTGTGTTTACGTAGCTCCATCGAGACGTTCTGACCTCCAGATTTTGGGTTTCTGTCTTCTCCACTGGTTATGTGGGTCTCTTCCTTGGGACAAATTTCTCAATAACCCAAATCAAGTCCAGGAGTCCAAGACCAGGTAGGAAATCCCTGTTTCCACTGCAAGAACTTGCCATAACGTAACATATAATCATCATTACAGGTTCTGCTTGTGTTCCTACTGTAAAGTTCCTAATAAAATAAGTCAAACTTGAGCGCTGACATCCAGATTTCAGGTATTTTAATCTTGTCTGTTGCTCTTCCAGTTTCATAATCCTTTAGGCCCGAGCAAATGTCTTAACTTAATCAATCAATCAATCAATCAATCTTTATTTGTATAGCGCCAAATCACAACAAAGTTATCTCAAGGCACTTTACACATAGAGCAGGTTCTAAACCGTACTCTTCAAGTTTTAATTTATAAAGAGACCCAACATTCCCACATGAGCAAGCATAAACTTAACCAGTTTATGAAGGAAAGAAATTTTTACTATGTTCTTTTGGCCACCCACTATCTGCTCCTAAGTAATAGTTGCTCATCATACGGTTTCTGTCCTTACCCCTTTGCTGTTTTATCTCATCCTTCCTCCTCAGACTGATGGATGATCTGCCAGACTCGGTCCAGCAGCTGTCAGTGAAAGGAGCCGGCACAGGTAAGCCACGGCTGCGGGACATCTCCAGGTTTCAAGACATCATTTACACTTCTGAGGTTAAAGCGAGAATGTGGAAATATGTGGATGTGGAGACGAATGTGGAGACGGGCCAGTAGAGGAAGGAGAGAGAGTCTGTCTAATCTACTGCTCACTTAATGGAGATCAGAGTAAAGGCCAAAGCCAGGACTAACAAATTAAGATGAGACATTTTAAACAATAAAACATCTTTAGTGTTAAAACTGATCAAATGTTCCAGAAACTCTGCGAGAATAACTTTCTGTTTCTCTTGTTTTTCTTTCTGCTAATTTGTGTGATGTATCCAGCTGGCAGCTGAAATTAAAACAATTGAAATCACACAGGCTGCACTCTCAACAGTCTGATTACCCCAAAGTGTTGAGAGCTTTTTGAATACAAACTGAGTCTTCACGCTGTTTGTAGAGCGTTAGACTGTGCCCTGAACGTCTTCTGCTGTTGGAATGAATGAAAGTCAACTGTCGACTATTCTGAGTTGTGACACTCGGGCTATGTTTTTTGTGATTTGGGGGTTTAAATGTATATTCGACATATTAATCAATCAATCAAACAATCAATCAATTTTTAATTATATAACGCCAAATCACAACAAAAGTCATCTCAAGGCCCTTTACACAGAGCAGGTCTAGACTGCACTCTTTAATTTAATTTAAAGTGACCCAACATTGCCACATTAGCAGCAAGAAAAATCTCCTCTTTAATGGGAAGAAACCTCAAGCAGAACCAGACTCTAGTTGGGCGATCATCTGCCTTGACCTTGAACTATGACATTTCAGATGTGATGGAATAGCATTGAGTTTCTATTGAGGTCTAAACAAACCAAAGTAGTATATATCTGGTGTTCACACTGAGAGGGTCTACACAGGTTGATTGGGGTACCAGAGAAATGATGACTCGTGATCTAGGAAGGCCATCCGACTTTCGGCGACGCAACTTCTACAGTGTGTTCAGTGAGTGTAAGAAATTGGGGCACGGACCCTCGAGTCATTATACCAGATTAATTACATCTGTGGGTGCGACATCTTTCACCACTGAGTTACAGCGAGTGGCTCCAGGGGTCATTCATAAAACTGATATCCTATTTATGTTACACAACTTGAGAAAGACGGCGAGCTTCGATTGGTCAGTGCAAAAATTAGTAGTCCGTCAGCCTCTCTGGGCCAGACAAAAGCAACAATTTATGACTGTGATCCGCTGACATGATGCACCCATGAATTTTAAGGCTTATTAGATGCCAAAACACTGCATGAAGAAGGATTTTACAGCTGTGTAAAGGTATCAGAGGAGCAGTCTCCTGGAGGCCAGACATTACAAGGTAAACAGTAGAATGCACTCATGTTTCAGATTTTTCAGACTTTCGGTAAATGCAGCACGTTGTTGCTTCTCCCCGTGTTAGCCGGAGCCCCGTGTTGGCCCCCTCCCGCCCCCTCCTGCTGTGTCAGACAGCAGTTAAATACCGAGGCTAAACAAGGCTCCAGACTACACGGAGATCAAATCCTCACTCCGCTCCGCCCAGAATAAAGCCTCCATCTCTCCCTCAGTTACCTGCAGCTCCAGAGTAACTTTGTACCAATTAAACAGCTGTCCCATTGACATGCCTTTCAAAGTTTGTCGTGTTTTATCTCTCCTCTTTTATAAGGAGAGGTCACACCTGTGTGAGGGCTTAGCGTGTGATGTATGGTCGGGACTGGGTGCTCCTCTGCTGACAAAGCCCAGCTGCCCGCCACAGATAAGAGCTGGGGTATGCATCAACTAACTGTGTGTGTGTGTGTGTGAGAGGGAGAGAGATACAAGTTCTCCTGCAGTATGTGTCATATACATCGTCCGGCCGGTGTGTGTGTGTGTGTGATGCATCGAGGCCGGTTGTGTATGACACTCGCACACATACACACAATGCATATCCATAGCTGCGCGCATGTCTAATCTACTTTCTGGAGGGAGATCCATTGCCAGGCGGTGCATTATCTGGACTGTGAGACCTTCAGTTGCACCCTGCCTCTGCTGCTGCATGACTCATGTCTCACTGAAATGATTTCAGAGCGAGGATGCAGCAGAACTGAAGCCGAAATCAGTCGTAAATAGGATGTCACAGTCAGTAAAGTATACTCACAGCAGAGCACGTATGTTACCAAACGGCTCGACCCCAGCTTTTCTAGCAGATACCAGACTTGTTGTTTGACATTCACTGTGCTCCCGTCCTCAGATGAAGTGGCCAGGTTCCTGCTCTATGTGAAATCTCTGGGCCACCAGCAGGAGCCAGACTACCAGCATTTGAAGCATCTGCTGGTGAGCGGAGGGAAGGGGAAACTTGACTTCTCCCCGCCTCAAGGATCTGCAGGAGAGTGCAGTACAAAGGTGTCAGATCCTCCTGCCAAAGGCAAGGTGAGAACATGGCGAGATTGAGAAAAGTGAATATTTGATTCATTTTAAACACAAGTGACAGAAATGTGAAAGATGTCACTTCTTCTTGTGTTTCCGAGAATATTGTCATCAGGACTTTATCTCCCCTTTTTCAGTCCTAAATCAGCTCACATCAAATTTTAACCCCGGACAGTCCATCAAATAATTGACAGAAAATTCAACTTCTTTGAAGCTGGAGTGTTTATTGGACCTTCTGACAAATAATTTAAACCATTTATTAAATAAAACTTTGCATATATGAGTTTTGTGTCATATTTGATACATCCAGGATTTTCATAGCATGTTTTTTAATATAAAAAAAAAACATTGAATACAATATTTTAAGTCCTTATAGGTGCTGCATAATGCTCATATCACCTCCTACAATTTATTTAGTATTTTTGTATCGCTAATGTTTTTCTTTCAAACAAATACAAAAATACAGAACATAACATTTTTAAGCCCTTATAGGTCCTGCATAGAGCTCATATCAGCCACAACATGAAATGCAATAAAATGACAGATTTACAGATAAATGAGCTTCTATGCCTGCTGTATATAATTTGATACACACATTTTCATCAGGAATTTACCATAAAATAAACTACAAAATATTTACTAACTAAACATTGCATCAATCCAGCAACTATTCCTATTGAAGTATCAGTAACTATTTGAATGTTTTTCTTACCTTAACTATTCCAAAATTAGCAAAAATATCCAGACCTCAAAATTGTTGCTCAATGATTGACAACGTCCATCTTGGATGCCTCAAATAAAAGGTCCCCTGGTGGTTTATCTGTGTATTACATGTATCTGATCGTGTACATCAGGTTTTTCCGGAAAGAAAATGATCACACTGACGATGTAGAGGTCTCTAAAACTCATGTATCAGATATGATTCACTTGGCGTTACAGGGTTAAGAACATCTTTGGTAGCGCCTTGTTGCCGACCTGCTGTGAGAAGGTTGCCACGACGATATTCTTAAGGACCACAGCAGTGTCAATTGCAAATCACTGATGTGTTATGGTAACTAGTGAAACGTTAGCAGAGTGTAGCTCGCTGAATATGAGAGTGTCTTCATTTTTTTTTTTTTAGTAAGTAACCATGAGACAATAAGACCTGAACTAAATGTCATACCTATAGTTGTACAGTGTGATTCCATTAGTGCATTTAACCCATCCTAACTATTAGGAGCAGTGATCAGCTGCTGGGGACCAACTCCAGTTTTATGGAGATGCTTTTGGTCAAGAGCACTGACAGAATTAACCTAACATACATTTTTTTGATGATGGGAGGAAACCTATGCAAACTCCACATAGAAAGGCCCTCATGCAGTCAGGAATGGAACCTAGAACCTCCTTGCTGTGATAACCACTGAGCTACCATGTTGCCAGGTTCTGTCTCTGTCTTTATAGTATTCAGTTTATTTAGGGTACTGCATTTGTTTTCTGGTAGTCAGGATAAATAGACAGATCTCTGTAGGTCTGTTTCTACAGAAGGCTTCCAGAAGGATTTCAAACACATCAGTGCTAAAAAGCTGCTCAGGTTTACTCATCAACTGATGTGAAAACAACTTTTTTTTATAACGTTTTGGTGGTTAATGAAGCACACGGTGCTCAGGTGGATCATCAGCATAACTTCCTCATTAAAATCAGGTATTTTAATAACATTCGAGGCTTAGATATTAGTGAGTACATCAGCATCATGTTACACTACTCCCAATAGATTTCAGGCTACTGTCAACAACTCTATAAAGTGAATTCTGCAACACTTAACAGTTCAGTTCTAGAGGAAGTGCTGAGTTTCATTATTTTATAGAATAATATGATCCAGAGACGAAGGTAAGCGAGTGGAACCGCTGGCCTGACTCTTGCTCTGCTGATGGAATTAGTGCAGTGGAAATTAATTTATTAAGACAGCAGGTCAACATGGAGGATGATTTAGGCTAGTATTAATGGAGGGGGGGGTATTAGAGATGGATTCTGTTCTAAATAAAGAGCTGGGTCTTTCTGTGCTCTCAGATTCAATAAGGTCACATTTGGCCCCCGGCAGCTCAGGATTTATGTTAAATTTGAATGAAAATGACGTTACCTGATGATATGTAGGGGTGTCAATCAGTAGTAGATACATTATTCTATAATTATTAATACACAGGGTTATGTAGAGTTGTTAGAGAGGGTTTGAACCATGATAAACAGCTTCTAACATTGTCTCACAGTTGTTAATTTACAACATAAATATAATCTGTAGTGTTGTTTTACATGAGAAGTGTAGAAACTGAGTGACCATTTACTTTTGATGAGTCTCTTAAGCCAAGTGTAGAAACGTTACAGCAGTGAGAAGAAGGTTCCAGCCCCCCAGCCCCCTCCCAACCCTCTCCTAGGTGAACATGCCATCCATCGGTGGGCAGTTCCACAGCATGAGGAGGACTGCGACTCTCCACAAATTTCCCCCCCAGAATCACTTCTTGACCCCTGGGGCCCCCGGCGAGCGCCCTCTCAATGGCCCAATTTGAAGAAGTTGATGACACACACTTTAGAGCGGCGCGGGGCGTCTCCAATTATGCTCCTGATTTTCCTCTCCTCTCCTTGTGTCATTTCATTTCCATGCTAAAGTGCTGGCCAGTTTGATCCCTAGTTAAACAGAAGTGGCCATTTAGCAGGCGGTTTAGCGAGGAGAGTGAAATGTCAGCAGAGATAAAGGCCGCTCATTGAATCATCTGCCACCGGTGTTGACTCTATATTCTGATTTTTTACACATGATAAAAAGTTTGATTTGATGGAAAGTGGTCAGATAGGAAAATAAAGTTGATACATGAACACTCCAACTTATTTTAAGAATAATAAAGCTGCCTATTATCTGTCAACAGAAACCAGGACGACCTAGAGGG
The DNA here is from genome assembly GCF_963691925.1 of Scomber scombrus. Classification (NCBI taxonomy): domain Eukaryota; kingdom Metazoa; phylum Chordata; class Actinopteri; order Scombriformes; family Scombridae; genus Scomber; species Scomber scombrus. Next base: position 3,903,827 of record NC_084981.1, read on the forward strand.
ACCTCCAAAGCCAAGCCTGCACCTCCAAAGATGGAGGATGATGATGATTATGATAGTGAAGAAGAGGAGGAGAGAGAGATGAAGACAAAACCTGTGGATTCTCGCTACATAAGAGGACCACCAATCACTAAACCTCAGTCACAAAAGGGAAGCTCCGAAAAAACCTCGTGTATATATATATATATATATATATATATATATATAATGTTAATGTTAATAGTATCTGCATTGTTCTTTAGTATCAGATAGTCTTTATATAGTCTAATAATGAAACTCAAGAATCAAGTAACACATGCAAGAACCACTCATAAGTGTCAGTGATAAATAATGGTTGGAAACATGATCAATTCAAAAATATGTTAAAAATAGTTTTAAAATCAGGTTTGTTAAAATGTACATTTAGTATTTTTGTTGGTTTTATGTCATTTAAAATGACATTTGCACATTTAAAAAAGAAAAAAAAAGAAAAGTAAGACTGAATGCTCCTGAAAATGTCAAATGGTGTAACCACAAAAGAATGATAAATATTCAATATTTTATCCACCTACAGTTTATTTATATATTTAATATAAAAAGTTGATAGTGTTTATTGAATTTAGTGTTTTTAAACAAGTTGAATTATTTGGTACAAAGTTTTTATGGTTACACCACTTATTTTCACATTTTAACCCCTTTAAAATTTACTAAACCACATGGACACTAAAAAACCTCATACAATCAACTGAAGAGAATTTGTGGTGTTCATCAGTGTTTTTGTACTTGTCATGTGACCAGAAAGCAGATTGTTATTAAGTGAATTTCTATTGTTGTTCACTTACAGAAGGAAAAGGGAAAAGGAGTCAGAAGATCAGCGAGGGCGAAGCCTGAACCTGTGTCTTATGTTGAATTTGATAGCATAGATGAGGACGACGATGATGAAGATGAAGAGGCCAGACCCAAGCCCATCCCCGCATGCTATCGTAGAGGCCCTCCGACTGGACCCAGAAATCAGCCTAATGTATGACCGTTTTTAACTTGCTGTGTAAAACTACATGTATTCATTCTTCCATTCACTACATAGTTTAGTTTGAGAGTTGACAGTGTTATAAAAGCTTCAGACCTTTGATTCCAGTTCACAGGAAGGTGAACTCAATATTCCACTTCTTTATTTCACATTAAACACACACAGGCAGATTTCACTTGTAAAAAGAGCAAACACTTCAATTACCTCTTTAACAGAGAACAAATTCCAAAAGGAGCTCCGAGGGGTTCACTGACGACCTCACCCCGCCCTCCTCACTGAGACAGGAAGTCAAACAGCAGCTACATCCACAGAGGAGAAAACATCTGTCTGAAAACAGTCAACTGGCACATGTGGACTGCTGGGAAAGATGGGATGAAAGGCATGTTGTGTACAGACCACAGCAGTGGAGTCACAGTGAGCACTCCTATCAACACACATGTAGCTGTGGTAGAAGTGAAGTGAAGGCTGCTCCCACACAGAGGAGCACACTGCTGTACTGGTTTGTCTTTGTGGGAGTCTTCCTTTTCCTGGGAGCTGCTACTGCCTTTATATAAAGCAGTGAGTGTGCGTGCGTGCGTGCGTGTGTGTGGCTCAAAAATGCCAAGTGAGTGAGGGTGCTGGACCACAAGATGGGACCTCAGTCCTCCAGCGTTTCCATAGAGATGAATTGAAATTCCTAAACACATCTGATGAAGATGCTCAGTGAGAGTTTTGCCTTTACATGAACTGTAAAGTACTATTATATTTACATTCAATTCTCACTGAGCAGCTTCACAATATCAACAAAAAGCAACCTCTGCCTTTCAAGTGTAGCTGAATGTAATAGACAACATCTCTACATCCCAACAAAAGTGAAAAATTTATTTAAAGTAAATATTTTACACATATTATTTTTTATTATTATAATAAACATTTTTTAGTAGTAGCATTCTTTGTACAAATGTTTCATTGTCACTTTAACCCTTACATACTGTTCAGGGTCAAATTTGACTCATTTTGACATTAACAGCTGTAAAAACACCACAAATGTTTTATTCTGAAATTTGATGTCTTATGTTAAATAGGACATGATATTGTTTGATAGTAGCTGTTTTTTCCTCCAAAAATGAGTGGTGTAAAACCTAAAAAATACACTCTCTCTGCTCTCACACATGTATTGATCAGTCAGATCGATTATTGATGCTTTCTAAACATCTGTGGTTCAAAATTTGGTATAGATACTTTTAATGAGGGAATTCTTAGACATGGAACATACTGCCAGGGTGTAGAATATGAACAGTATGTAAGGGTTAAAGACTGTTGCTGCAGGCCGGGAACATCTGCAGGAAGACCTCAACACTCAAATCTGTGAGTGTGGTGAAGTCTGGACATTTGAATTCAGCCTGTGTGTGTGTGTGAACAGGTGATGGATGTAGGGCACGTGGCTCTCCTCCTCTCTGGTGGTACCGCTATCTTTTCTAAAGCTGTTTCTCCCAAAACTGAGATGGATCACGAGGCCACTCCTCAAGACTTCTGGGCCGCCATTTTCACAGTAATGGGCTGAAATGAAGAAGAAGAAGAAGCTTAAGTTTGTGAAATGTTCTTCAGTTGCTTCATATATGTATATATATATAAAAAAAGAAGAAGAATGAAGTGGCCTTTCGCTCTCTGACTGAGTCACATGAAGGACTACCAAACACTTGAAATCATATGCACACATTAAACTAAGAAATGATTTATCTTCCCAATCAATGCCCGTGCTGCATTCACTGACATCGCGTGTATCACATACTGTACTCCTTTATGACAGAAGTAGTAGCTTAAGGAGGAGGCGGCTGAATGGCGGCAACATTGTCCCGAACGCACTCTGCAGCCTTTCACAACACAGAAGGCTTCATGATGTATAGAGATGTGCTAATTAAGTATGTGGAAATATCTATTGACTCTGCAGTGAAGGCCTTTACTGGAGCTGTCAGTTAATTAGGAAGAGGAGGTGGAGGGTGCGGGCATACCTTGCTGCAGTAAGGACACTCTCCGAAAACAATGTTGAAGCTCTGCCTGCTGGAGGGCAGCACTCGCAGCCACTGGAGGAGAAGAAAAGGTACGAGAAAGAGCACAAATCGTTACCTTGGATTTGGCGCGTCGATGTCAAGTGATAATAACTCTTGTTTCAATGTACGCTCATTACTGCACACTTTCATAAAAAAAATAATTAAAAAAGGTACCTTCAAGATTATCCAACAGTGTGAGGCATTTTGAGGGCTTTTATGTGGTACTTTTGAATGTCCTGCCATTTGTGAGCTTACCCCCCCCCCCGCGCGCGCTACATGTACAACTTCTTTTCCCTTTGCTCTGTACTACATTACACCAGTTTATCTATTGGTACGCTGACATTCACTTAGTTTACATTTGTGATAACAATGTACACATACTATATACATTCAATTAGGAAGTGAATTCACTGCTTGGCTGCCTGCTGGCCTCAACTTGCTGTGATAGTACTATGTTGAAGCTCCATTCTAATTAGTATTTAAGGTGTTGATTTTGACTGAAAACTGTGTGTCGTGTTTTTTCTTGCCTGATGTATCAAATAAATATTTTGCACAAATGAATATTCAGTTTGTGTCCACTCATTTAGTTTATGCTCATTATGTTATTTTTGTATATTCCAATTTTACATAGGAAAACCTGTGGAGCACATTTAGATCAGCAGACAGTACAAATCTGCACTGAGAAAAGAAAGGATTTTAAACTATTGATTATTCATGATTATTCATGTAAACTGTGATCAAAATATCACATTTCAGGTTCTGCAACTCACACAACTCACTAGCGTATTGATCGGTTATGTTTTATAGATTGGGAATTGATCAAACTGCATCACATTGATCACTTTAGAGGTGGACGACAGCTGCTAAATGTTCAGTTTCAGCAGGAAATATCTGACAGTTATTTGAGTCAAAATGAACAAGCAATTTTCAAGTCATTTTTTAAGCAACATATTAAAACTTCACTGGTTCCATCATCTGCTGTGAGTAATTGTTTGTTAGTGCTGCTAATTATTTTCATTATTCAATAATCTGTTGATTTTCTCATTGAACCGTTGACATATACGACACATCAGCACATTTAGGAAATCACTACATTTTCTACAGCTTTGTTGAAAAATAACCTAAACTTTTATTTTTGTTGCAGCTCTACTTATACTTATTATTTTCTGATAGTTAATATATATGATATGAATAGCTTTTTAAAGATGTCATCTTGTATTCTGGGAAATTGATGTGATTGATGTGACATTTTTCACTGTTTCCTGACAAATCAAACAATCAATCAATCAGTTACTATTAAGAATTATGACAGATGAACTGATTATGAAAATATAAGCTAGCAGTTCTCTTGCCTAATTGGTTAAAGCTAAATGTACAGTTGCCAAGGGGAACACTAAAATATATTTAAAATAATGAGTTTAAAATGTCCATCATCCACACAGTGAATATGTGGATAATGCTCAGATTGACACATCTGGTTTATGTCACAACTTTTCAGTCAGCACCTGGAAGGAAGTGTGTGTGCGTGTGTGTGTATGTGTGTGTGTGTGTGTGTGTGTGTGTGTGTGTGTTCATACCTCATACAGGCAGGCCTGGTGGAAGGGCTGACCACAGCGAGGGTCATTACACACCTGATCAGGGATCGCAGCCTCAAGACGATAAGCGTAACAGATCCCACATTCAACACTGAAGCTCTACACACACACACACACACACACACACACACACACAGAGAAAAAAAATGAATTATTGGAAATATACAGCATGGTTTCCTCACAAGCACTTCTACCACATAGATACAGCTGCAGATGTTGAAGTTTGGGGCTTCTATAACCTACACACACACACACACACACACACACACACACACACACACACACACACACACACACACACACACACACACACTTTCATATTTTTGTCTGTAATGAGAAGCTCCTGTTTTTCTGGAGCTATCCATTAAGAGAGGATGGCAGGTAAAAAAAAAAAGAAAAAAAAAATCAACATCTGGTCAACTCAACTTTTTAGCACTCCTCTGAATGTTAATGAAGCTGAAGCATTAATCACTGCGGCGACAGCGGATAAACACGACGCCCTTTCAACCCAACCGCAGAGAGGGGAGGGGTAAAAAAAAAAAGGAAAAAAAAGGAACGAGTATTAAAAAAAAGAGAGATAAATGGTTTTGTGTGATTAAAGAGATTTGATAGTGCGGAGAATTCTGCCATCTTTGTTATTCTAATGATCTTATCTGTAAACAACCCAATTAAAGGAGAATTTGTGCCCACTTCTTGGAAAAACAAAACACACAGAGAGAGAGAGAGAGAGAGAGAGAGAGAGAGAGAGAGAGAGAGAGAGAGAGAGAGAGAGAGAGAGAGAGAGAGAGAGAGAGAGAGAGAGAGAGAGAATGGAAATAGACAGAAAAATAGGCGTCAGTGTACATCCGCCCCCTTATAACTTGAAGCTCAAACAGACACACAAACAGGATGTAAACACACACACACACACGCAGCTCCTTGAGGTAATCGTGATGGGGAATGGACATGTTTGAAATGGAAAAGGGGGCAACTGTGTGACATACAGATTTTTCGTGGGTGGCAGGTGACGGGAATTCGATCTCCAAAACATCCCGGAGGTTGTTCAAGACGCTGGAGTCCGGGTTCCTGCCAGCAGACCACAGACAGCTCCTTCACACACTAATTAACCACATGCAAATGAGCCTGAGCAAAGACACTGGGGGATGATTAGGAGACTTTCACCATCGCTATAAAAAAAAAAAAAGTGAAAAAAATAGAAATGTTTCTGCTGCTGCTTTAAACTGAAGAGTGAAGATGAAGGGTTGGTGGAGGTTTTTTTTCCCTGAGACGTGTCACACAGGAAGGCTAATGTAAAAAAAAAAAAAAAAAAAGAAGTAAAATGAAGAGCAATCATGTCTTTTTAAAAAATGTTTGTACAATCAGTGTTGAATGTGGTATGTACAGGTTTACTCGAAGCTTCAGACGCTCATAAGATGAGTTAATGTAATGGTGAGAGAAAACGAGGTAACAGAGTGGAGCGTTTAGTAGCTAAAGAGTCAGATATTTCTGTGGACCTTGTGGTTCTGGTGTCAGTGGTGGAGGGGCAAGACCATGTAGGATTTTCAACTCTTGAGGGGAAATATGTGACTCTTTAACTGCTAAATGCTCCACTGTGTTCACCAGCTAGTCTACAGCTAACTGTGTGTGTTTGCGGTTTGGTGCTGAGCAGGTAGCTTTGTCTATGAAAACTAGAGCTGGGTCAGTATCAGTACTCCATACCTTTAAGATATCCACTGAAATAAATCAATACCAAGTAGTATTGAAACGTCTCCCATCACATGATACCTGCAATTAATCCTTTTTGCACCCAGAGCTAGAAAATATGACTATTTGACTATCTACAGATTTTGAGCATTTGTGGTGACATTTTATGCCATTTAAATGAAGTACTCAGTTGGTATCAGTATCACTATAAAGGTACTTAGATTGATACTGGTATTGTAATGTTTTAAACGATACCCAGCCTAAATGAAAGCAGCTGTAGCTGGAAACACATTTAAAGGCAGCAGAGAGACTGAACTCAAACAGTAAAGCTGTAAAACCAAAACAATGAGCTGAAAGATGCTAAAATGTAGAGTCAGGTGATACTTTCTGTGTGGACTGGTTTACATCATCAGTAGGATACAGTGGGCTCCAGATTACAGGGCAGGGGGTAAGAAAGTCTCATAATACCGAGAGTAAAAATAATACACTGTTAGTGTTGGTCGTTACATAGATCTGTTAATAATGCTGAATCATATCAATTAAGCATTAGTAATATACATAATATTAAACCTACCAAACTCTGCATATGTATAAAGCACAACCTTCAATAACGGATTTTGTGCATTTTTTATTATAATGTGCTCTGAATCGTTCATTTAGAAGATGGAACATTGGAAAAGGCCATGAAAAATCTTATCATCATATGATTATATTAGTTAAAAAACTATTATATTGAACATATTATATTGAGTATATATATTGAATTATCACCCAGTCATAAACTCAACAAAAAGGCTGATTGATGAGAAGCAGCATGGATCACTCACCACAAGTGCATGTTGGCATTCAGCTTGTTCCTCAGAGGAGTCACCACTGCAACACACACATACACACACACAAAGAAATGATTTGATATGTGATGTAAGTTATACTTCTTATATTTGGAAAAGTATGAGACTGTATCGACTGAGCGCTCAGAACATTAGACTATCTTTAAATAAAGAATCATTCTCAAACGCCATCTCCTCTTTGACAGAGACGGCTCACACCAGTCAGCGGTGTCACGTCTGTCAGATATGAAGCATCATTGCTTCCTCTGTTCACAGGGGAGCTTTGTCTGCGTGCGCCACTCATCACTTTCACTATTTGTTATTCCTACATGCAAAAAGCAATATTTCTTCGTGACCCCTCGTATCGGAGGGTCGTCGCCTGCCTCCACGTCTTAGGTTGGCTGAAGTGTGTGTGTGTTTAATATCTTTTTGAGTTGCATTGCTAGGCAACAGACTAGGAGTTTGTGTGACCTTGGGTTTACAGAAACAATGGCCCGCAATTGACAGGGACTTAAATAGAAAGCGCCCAAGTTCGCCGGCTGGCTCGGGTGTCGGCGTGGCGAGAATGAAAACATGCCATTCTGGAAGCGAGTCCTCTGACACGACGATAGACAATACAGTCAACACAAGCAGCCCCCGGCTGGAGTCGAGACATGTGGAGTGCTATTCAAAACCTGGCAGCGTCTTACTGATCTGATCTGAATAATGGTGAACGCAGGCAGAGTTTGTACTTTATTGCCTGGGTTGATCCTCAGCTGGCAGGGCAACGCTATCTGATGGCAGCAATCAGGACACAGTCAGTCCTATTAGTGATGAAACAATGAGTCCATTAACTGATTATTAGGACAAAAATATACAAGAGTATTTTGATAATTAATGAATGATTTAATAAGAAAGGGTCCAGCTTCTCAGATGGGAGGATTTGTTGTTTTTTCTCAGTGGATAAACATTGAAAATAGAATATTTTGGGGGGTTTAAAAGTAAAAGTGAAGATGGCATTTCTGGGAAATTCTGAGGGGCTTTTTTCACCATTGTTACTACTGACATTTTATACAATACACAACTAATCAACACGAATGAAATACATGTTGATTCAAATTAGAGTAGCTGCATTTTCAGCAGCTACATAGAATCAGTTCATCTGAGTGGAATTGTTGAAATCAGTGTTTTTTTCTTGACAGCAGGTGGCGTCATTGTTACCACCTCGCTTTAAAAATTTAAGTTCGATTTACTCGCAAAGTACTTGGTAGGCCTGTCACAATAATGATCGACTTATCATACAATAATGTAATTATCAACATCATCATGTCTATATATGGACTTATCATATGATACATGGACATGACCTTTGACCTCAGTATTGCCACACTTCACATTAGCAGCTAAGAGGCTATTCATGTCACATTGGCTAAGCAAGTACTGTCGCGCCCACTCTCCAATCATTATCATGCTATTATATTATCAGTATATCAGTGGTATGAAATGATCTTCAAATGACAATTATATCGTTTATCGCGATTATTTCTGGGACAATATATCGTCCAACAATAGTTATCATGACAGAAATATACAGTACTTGGTGGACATTTTTGCCTCCAAGACGGTTCTCTAACATTCTGATTGGAGGATTCATTGAGGGAGCTAGTAGAGCCTCCATGCAGCATGACAGGAAGACCTGCAGAAAGTACTCAGGGCTGAAAATCACATGATAACCTCCTCTGATGGTGTTAGGAAACAGAAATGTTGTTGTACAGAAATGTATTATTCTACTAGAATAAAAACCAAAATGCAACAATATTGGATATTGATCAAAATGTAATGCAATATCAGTTTTCCCCGAGACAAGAAAAAAATGTTGGCTCACAAACACTATTTTTAAGCCTTGGACAGATTTTTTGCAGTGTACCGTCTCAGTTAAATCAGTTAAACTATACATTTCAGGTTTAGTGAGTTACAGAAATATAAGCTCTATTATACTTTAGTTACACAAATGGAAGGCTTATACACTGATTCTTTGTTGATTCTGTCCTTCCATTTATTCTTTACATGACTGTCCTCACCCTCAATGTATCACCTGCGAATCCTAAAACTAATTTATGTAATTATTAATTCACAAAACCTCGTGGGTCCACGATAAGTGTTTTATTATGAGGAGAGGATTTCACATGCCATAATACGGCGTGTCAGTGTCTGGTGTGTAATAGTGCAGATACACTTCTTATGCTCTTGCACTGCCTCAAAACGCACTTTGAAGTGTTGCCATGTCTCTGGGGTCCTACCCACCATGCTCGGCTCCCAGCAGGCAGCACTCTGGCAGCATCTTAGGGTGTCTGGGATCCACCTCCACTTTGATGGATACGTTGTTTCCTACACACACACACACACACACACACACACACACACACACACACACACACACACACACACACACACACACACACACACACACACACACACACACACACAGGAATATATATATATTTGCCCCAAACAAACAAGCTTTTTTAGCATACGTATTGGTTAGTGTATGTGATACTGGGCTCTACAAATAAACTGTCTGACTTGAATTAGCCTGTATGTTTTAACAGTACCGATGGCGATCCTTCTCATGGTGTCGGCCCGGCAGGGTTTTTCCGGTTCCAGAATCCAGGTCTTGCTGTCAATTTCATCCAGGACGTCCCAGAAGTCGGTCAGGGACTCTAAAACCAGCAGGAACTGGCTGTGAAGCTGCTCCAGAGTACTCTACCGAACCAAAACACAACAGAACAGAACAGAAAAAGCACATCTGTTAGCAGCTGAAAATAAAGTTATTTCGTAATATATAATACATTTGTGTTTGACATGTTTTTTATAGTCTATAATAGCCTTCCTTAACTAGCTGCAACCGGTAGTGAGCACGTAAACACACTGAGTACCATTATTTGGACCCGTGTTCCTGTCCACCTGGTGAATGAAAGTCCACTCTCCTATTAGCTCTGCCAGTCTCCACCAACTGATACAAATATCTACCTCTTCTGCTAGCTTGCTGCTAACTTTGTCTGTCATGGCAGGTCCTGTCGAGTCATTTTACAAAGCTTTTTCGATATGAGAGCCAAGAGAGTCAACCAAAACAGTAACAGACTGTAAATCCAATCCATGAGAATCTGTATCAGTTTTCAATTATAACTGATTTAAACTGAAAAATATGTATAGTAATATAAGACTGGAAAAATATCAGATTTGTTTTATATAACATCTGCTGAGCAGCAGCGATTACAGGATGCTGGTGCATTTAATTCTGTTTATAACACGGCGACCGAAAATCTGTCAAGTGCACTTAAAAATCATCTGAGATTTCTCTTGTGTTCTGTTTATACTTTTAGATCTCAGCCTTATTTTACTGTTTCCTGATAGCTTTCAGCTGTATTGGAGCAAAGTTGTTACTGCTGGTGAAAAAACATTTGTTGCTGCTGCTTCATATTAAAAGTTTTTCGACTGACAAACTAACAGAGCTTTTATTTCGAAGAACTTTATTGAACGTATTTATCGCTGAGTTAGCAGAACTTGTTTCGTGGCGCTATTCTTCAATAAAAACAAGTCGACCAAGATTTGGAGATATTTGGAGCTCTTTGTTTAGCAGATCAGTTAGAAATACTGCAGAAAGTAGGAGCTATGTAGATACAATGTAGTTGTTAACAGCTAGCGTTACACCGACTGATGTTACCATCTACTGTGATCCATATCATCTTCTCAAACCACTTAAAAATACAGTCCAGTCACTGTTAGTATGTATCTTACTTCTGTTGATAATGATACAGTTAGATGTTGGTGTGATAACAAGTGGTTGTAATTCACCAAAGCGCTCATCAGACCAGCCAGCTGTTGTTTATTAGCTGAAGACCCATCCACAAGTACTCATAGGACATGAATAACATGGTACAAGAACCACTATGTTACGCAGGGTGTGGAGTGGGAATGAAAGAGACTCCCTATACTCCCCATACTCCCTGTTACAAGTCAGTGTACCATCAAAATGATTCTGAAGGTGTTTTTTTTTTAGGTAAAATAGTTGCATGATGTTGCTTTAATGAATGGCGCCCATAGAAACATGGAAAGAGTGCATCCTTTACTTTTATTAGTTTAATGAAAACATTGAAATAGCATCCTGAAAAGCTGGATATTTTACTTTTGATCCAGCTAAAAGCTCATTTGTTGCAAATGGAGGGAAGTGAGAGTGTATATAGCAATTGACAAGTTGGTAAAAACTGAAACAACTTAAGGTACACACACACACACACACACACACACACACACACACACACACACACACACACACACACACACACACACACACACACACACACACACACACACACACACACACACACACACACACACACACACACACACACACACACACACACACACACACACACACACACACACACAGGAGGAGAGAAAGGGAAGCTGATAGAGGTGTGGGAGAGCAATACAGATGGAATGAGAGGGAAAAAATTAGGGGAAAAAATGAACCAAAAATTATGGGTCATTGTGCCAGCACAGTGCACACAATTAAGCATCGTCCAGGTGCTGAGAGCCTCGGCAATTACAGCCCAATTAATGCCAGTGGCATGATTACGGTTACAGCTCAGGATAACTACGCACGAGGCCTAGTTCAGGAAGATATTAAAAAAAAAAAAAAAAAAAAAAAAAAAAAAAAAGGAAGAAGAGCTGGTAATTGAATTCCTGCTTTATCTGAGAGAAGAACGTGAGTGAGACCGGAGAAGATATGAAAGAGACTCAAATCTGAGCTGAGATTTGCTCCTTGGCCATCTCAATCAGTCTTCTTTATCAATTTATGATATCTCTGACTGACCTCAATTTAGGTCCTGAAAGCAGCCGGCCTGAAAGAATTCACTCGTCCTTACATGGATGCTACTAAACTTTTATTTTGACACATATTTCCTGCTTATTCATTTCTTACCGAAAAAGCTTCTGGTCATAAAGGAAGTCTTGGGGAAAAAAAGAACTATTCTCATCCTATAAATGATTTAATACATAATCGGGTTCTCTTTTCAGACATTGGTATTTTTGCAATGAAACACATTGTAGAAGTTGTGGCTGTGTCCTCTATGACAGACACAACAGTATTATTGGGCAAGTCTATTTTGTCCTCTTCAAGGAAGGAGACAGCTTTAAAGAGATACAGTGTTGGGAAGTACATCAGCATAATGCAGATATTATATGTCATAACAAGATGGTATGATTGTGGATGACTATGCATGAGGTATGATCTGATCTATCATGTGCTGCTTACTTTGGGATGTAGACATATAGAGGTACTTTACAGATTTGACTTTTGTATATAAAAATGTTTATTATGTACATCATTGATTTTCAGAGATGACTATAAACACTTAAAACACTTTGGGTTTTTATTTGTTCTTGCCTTTACTAATCCAACAAAGTAAAGGACTACATCACATACATTTGCAGACGTCTTTCTCCAAAACAACTCATGCAAATGTATGTAGCGACTTGGTTTAGTGGCTTGCTCAAGGACACATCAACACTCCTATGATAAGTCAACATCCTAAAATAAGTCCCAAATTTGAATGGTAAGTTGAAATGGGCACCGTTTGTTGTTATTTTTGGAATTTTACAGATGTAGCAATTCATTAACAGTGAAAATCGTAAGTTTTATGTAAACTATTAGTTTCATACCTTATAAGACCAGTGTGTGCAGACTGCCCCCCCTCCCCTTCCAAGCTTAAAGGAGAACCTACAGTGGCTGAGAAACTCACGAAAAACACAAAAAGCCCTCTCTAGATCCTCTCTAGTTCCTTCTGGGTTACCGTAGAAACATGGCAGGCTCCGTGTAAGAGGACCCGCTCCCTATGTAGATATACAGGCTTCATTCTAAGGTAACAAAAACACAGTGATTCTTATTTTCAGGTGATTATACACTAATTAAAACATACTAATATTATATTTCATTTCTGCTACGTCTATTCTGCTAGATGCCACTAAATCTGACACACTGGTCCTCATAGTATTGGCCATGACTACACAGACAGACGCAGGACTGGTTGACTATTCAGCAGTGGTTATGATGTCCACTTTTTAGCAAGTGACACTCTCATTCACTTTTTTTTAAATTCACACTTAACTTAAGTCTCTTAATACACGCAGTTTTAGTTGTTAAAAATCACCTTTGCATAATCTGTGTGCACCAAAAGACACAAGCTACACACACACAGACACACGTACACTGAGGTTTATTTCTATTCCCCATTCTAGTTCCACACAAATGCACAGAGTGGCACGTCTTGGCCCTGCAATGGGGCAGGCAATAATTACTCATTCAAATGAACATGTCAGGACTGCCGACAGACAGGCCCTTCCCCCCCGCCACACACACACACACACACACACACACACACACACACACACACACACACACACACACACACACACACACACACACACACACACACACACACACACACACACACACACACACACACACACACACACACACACACACACACACACACACACATCAGACAAAAAAACACACTTGGCACAGATGCAAGCGCACACACATATATATACACACACACACACTTCATGTTGCAGTGTGGGAGAGATCCATCAACGGCCCAGCAGGCAGACAGGCTCCATACGGTAGCGCTGTTCTAAGCTGGTCCTCACTGTACGCCTGCCATGTATCAGCTCAGCAACACACACACACACACACACACACACATATACACACACACACACACACAGATCTGCCCACACATTAGCATCCCTCTCCTCAAATTCTCTTTCTCACTCTTCTCTCCTCTCTCAGATTTTTGCCTACACCGTCACACACACACACGCACACGCACACGCACACGCACACGCACACGCACACGCACACGCACACGCACACGCACACACACACACACACACACACACACTGACAGCATCCTTCTGTAATATATTTGAAACACTGCGAATGGACCAGTGCAATACTAAGATATGGAGCGGTAGTTTTTATGATGGACAAAGTGACTGTTGGTGTGACTATTAAAAAGAAAAAAAAAACTCAAGACATCTCTGTGAATATGTGTGTGTGTGTGCGTGTGTGTGTGTGTGTGTGTGAATGAGTGAGTGAGTAAGTGACACACAGACTCAGAGGCAGTGACAGAGATGAAAAGCAGAGCCGGAGTGAAAGAAGCAAGACGGCAAACAACAATAACGAGGAGGCAAAGAGATACAAAGAGCCCGCAGCTGGTTTTACATCAAAGCCGTTTGGTGCCAATTATAGTGGACTAAATTTAAGGGGCTGAGAGGGGGAAAAAAAACGTCTTAATACAGCAGGTGGAGAAGTGTTTTGTCAAATTATGCAATAGGTGGCGGAGGATGAGTCAAGTGTATTTGTGTAAGCGCAGTTTCGGCCTCAAAGGGTCTGAAAAAATGTCATATCACAAAACAATAAATGGGAGACATCGCCTCAAAAAATATCATGTTAATTTGCTCAATAAATCATGTGACAGAATCAGCTCATTCTCCTCTAGAAATGTGCTATATTACACATTTATCCACCGTGATGGACAACAGTAATGGGAATGTATGACATGAAACATACAGTATATAAAGGATAATAATTACATGTTGTGCAGATACTGAAAATAAATTTGGATGTAGATGAAATCCAAATGATCAGATTGTGAATTATGAATAAAAAGACCGAAGGTATCTATGACTGGACTGCTTTTAACCCCTCACTCTATGTTTATGAACCAGGCTTCATGCAGCCTGAGAGGAAGATCTTCAGGATTAGGGATGAAGTACTGTAAGTACTGCCATGTCAGCAGTACAAAAAAAAAAAGAAAAAGACCCAAACAAACAATTACAATTGCACTTTACACTTAACCACAGTAGTGCCTCTATCTCTATGCAGCACCTAACCTAATATAAAACTTCAATATATAACTTCCAAGAGCTTTTTGCAATAAGTGCAGTTGGATGAGTTATGGTAGAGCATTGCTGAAGTTAAATGAACTTCATAATAGTTCAAATATGTAAAACCCTGAGGACATCAGTAATTTTTTTGAATTGGACATTTTGAGTCTGTTATTATGTAGCTTCTTTTGGGATTTAATTACAGTGGGCCTTGTCTAAAATGATGAGAAATATAGTGGGCAGCTCATAGTACGCATATAGACACCAGCTGCATTAAATCACAGATAGTACTCATTCAAAAACAGAATATAGCAGTTTGGCTTTTAACACCTTAGTGACCATTTTCACATTTGTTGTCATATTCTTAATCCGGTCTTGTATTAAGACAGATATTTGATCTCAGAAATAGGTTATCATCTTTAATTCATTGTTGAATGTTAATGCTTGTAGTATTGGTTTACATTTATTGCCATATTTTCACAGATTTTCTTCTTTTTTTGAAATTCAGACATTTATAGAACTGTTTACACTTTAAATGTGTAAGATGCTTATTGTATCTATTGTGGGCAGCATGGTGGGGCAGTGGTTAGCGCTGTCACCTCACAGCAAGAGGGTCCTGGTTTCAAACCAGCCAGCTGTGGTTGCTTCTGAGTGAAGTTTGCATGTTCTCTCTGTGCATTCCTCCCACACACCAAAAACATAGGTTATCTTAGGTTAATTGTTGACTCTGAATTGCCTGTAGGTGTGAATGGTTGTATGTCTCTATATTATATGTTAGCCCTGTGATTGACTGGCGACCTGTCCAGGGTGTACCCCACCTCTAAACCGCCCAATGTCAGCTGAGATTGGCTCCAGCTCCCACACAACCCTCTAAAGGATAAGTGGTTAAAAAAAAAAAAAAAACAGAATGAAGATACTTATTGTGGTTTATGGTCAAAGACACCGAAAAGAAAATTGCCTATTAAGAGCTGATAGACTCGCAGTAGTGAGTGCATCAGTGTATAAATACCTGTGGTGTCCAGGTTATGGCCAGAGGGACTGGAAGGTCAGCCGAGCATTCAGGAGCCTCTGCAGGGTGCTGTGAATGTAGGAGAGGAGGAGAGGACAGTTATCTATCTTAAATTAAGTTCATTGATTTTTTTATGTAATATAAATAATGAGTGATCCTCTGAATCCCTGCGTCAGAAAGTCTCAGACAGGATGGCAGGGACTACAGCTTTCATTTACTGTGACAAAGTGTGACATTTGCATCCAAATTATAATAAAATATTTTTTTCCTCTGTCTGTCTCTGTAAGTTTTTTTTTTGTCTCAGCATTTCCCTCTTACGTGATGTTTCTACATTGGCTAGAATATTGAAAGGTCAGTAAAGCCTCTGTGGTCCTGGTTTCTATGATTTTCATTGACTATAAGGCATATTTTGCATATTTTACTAGGAAGACTAAAGCCTAATAGTATGATTCTCTGTTCTAACAAAGCTCTGCTATCGTTAGCATGTCGGGCTAACTATCTTCATTTTAAGGCCCAAGAACATTTAATCTGGGAACTATATTTTTTGGGGTTACAGGTAACACCTGTACATACGCACTGGTTAATCCTCACCCTAAAAGACTTTTTCAGTGTAACATTAAAAGTGAAAGTTAAACATTAAAACATAAATCTAACTTTAGTCTGATATGTCTGGCCTGTCTTTAAGCACAATGGATATATGGACATGGATGATACCATTAAGTGCATATTTAAGACACTGCTACAGGTTTGTGTTTTAAAAGCAGTCAGCTGGAAGCATTAAAAACAGCTGGGGCTAGTTATTTCAACTACTGAGCTAGCTAGCTATATTTATTCTATTTAATTCTTCAAATACTGTCTTTTATTTGAGTATTTAGAATTTACAGTAAACCCTTGCATCAGTGCTCGCCAGATTTAACGTGTTGCCAAAACCTTATAGAGTCCTTTATAATAGGATTTGGTCAGACTTCCTCTCTTCTTTCACCTTCAACATCATGCAACTTTCCATCCTTTCCCCCCTGCTCTTCCTCTCCCACTCCCCTGCCACATAAGCCTCCATGTGTCCGTGCCAGCGCTGCCTCCTCCCTCGCTGTGCCTGGTGAGGGATGACCTGGCGCTGAAACTGGTGGAAGCAGCTGGAACACATAGAGGACTGCAAGCTATTTTTACCCGCTGCCAGAGGAGGTGAGGAGGGCCAGCTGGGCAGGTGGGCGCAGAGTGGGGTCTCGGCACCCCTCCCATGCCCCTGGTGGATGTCATCTGGGCTTAGGTAAGCACCACCTCATCATCATGCCCACCCACCCACTATGTCCAGAATACACAACCCCACTGTGTGCTACTTACACTCCTGGCAGCCAATAGATGCTCTTCTCTGCCTTAGATTTTAAGAGAAGAGTTGAGGTGAGAAAGGTAATCCTACTTGTGCAATAGTAGGTGTGTATTTTAAATATTATGAAATGTATGCTGACATCTCACTGTCTTTCTTTGCTCATATTCTTATGTTATCGGTTATTATCATTATTATTATTATTAGTTATGTTAGGAAAACACATTTTTATTCTGACTTTGGGTCTTATTTTTGGAGCATTGGCTATCATTCCTCTGGCTATAATTTGAGACTCAATAATTATGTCCATACCACACATTATATTAGAATTTACAGTATCTATTGTGGCTTTGAAAAAAACAAACAAATATTATTCCTTCATTACACTCAACCTTGAAAACTTCAACGTATAAAACTTGTAAAACTTTTTGGCTGCAGTACCACGGATGACCACTGGGGCAAATGAGTACATAGAAAAGTAAAAAAGTGGAGTAGATAATCTGGCTAAACTGCTGGTTTGTTTACAACCTGTCTGATGGAATGCGTTTCACTTATTTTCATTGCTGATAAAAATAAAGGTCAAAATTATGAAAATAAAACCCAAGTTGTAATACATTGGAAGTGCTTCTGTTTACCTTATTAAATTCTTTATATTGATTGTGGTCCTCAAACTAGTGCCTATAGAAACGCGGGGATCCTTTAGCCAATATGAGGGAGTTATCAGCAACATAAGAAGCACCTTTATTGTTGTTATATGTTACCTGTAACCATTATAGAGTCTAGATTAGACACATTTCCTATTCAAAAATGAAAATTAACCAAAATTCATCACGTGTTCCTGAGACAAAATCTCACTAAACACACTCTGTCACATCTCATCTGACAATATGGAGATCTGTGACACGCAAACATTTCAATCGCTCTACATTAACGCTGCCATTCCACCATCCTGCGTTTAGCTTTACCTACAATAGGTAAGAGGGGTTTTTGGATAGCGGCGAATGGAGGCAGCGTCTATGCAGATGAGTGGGTGAAAGTGGGTGTATTGGTTTTCTGTATTCATAGAGAAAGGTTTTCCATCACGCTGAGGTCTATGTGGAGATGTTTTATCTGTGCTACATCTCAGTCACAGCGGGTTATCATGTCTCTCCACACCCTCTCTAGTTTGACCTAGATTTAGGGGCGCAGATGTAAATCACTGATTTGCTATCAGCAAATTGAACATCGGGTATGCGTTCAGTGAAGTCGGGCTGTTTGGATTTGGATTGGCTGCAGGTCAACATCAAGCTGTAGAGCATTCCATTTGATGATGAATAATTTCCAGAGTGAAAATGATCCACTCCTTATAGTAAACTGTGTGTATTCCTGTGCGCGCAGGTAAGAGTGTGACTTACCTTAGACTTGAGGTTAATAGTGAGAATGTGCTGCCTTCCACAAGAGTCCTCCGCCTTCAGCCTCAACGTGCGGAACTCGGTGTCTATGAAGAGCAGCCTGAAGACGGACACACACAAAGTATGCACGATAAATCAACATAGTGACTCTGCTCACAGAGAAGAGGGGACACGTTACACTGTAAACTGACAGCAGCCATCATCCGTCATTAATCACGGCTGCAGAAAGCTATATTGAGACATCAACTCTGCCTTCAGATTTATCACTCTGGGTACAAACACAGTGACATTACATGAAGCCACAGCTCAGCATTCACACCTGAATCCTGCAGGAGAAAACTACAAGCTTTACACGTCTAAATTCTAATTTGCATTCTTCTCCAGAAAGTGCCTTTTTTTTTTTACTGCTCTAATGGAGGAATAAAACAAATCCAATCACGCTGAGCCCAAAAGCATTATTGTCATACTGAGTCACCAGAGAAACACTTTGGATTTTGTGCTCCCTAACAAAACTGTAAGCAAACAGACTGACGCCATGTACACTCTGGTAATTGCACTGAAATAATTAATAACCGAGGGCTCCACTGCCAGCACATCAACTAACGGGTACAAAGAACAGGAGTGAAGCTCAGCTCGCACACCAAGCCTTCATACCGCTCTGTTTTAATACAGCTTTCATTAACGGCACAATGAAATAAAGCTGCTAATGTGCACTAATTGACACAGTCACATTCAAAAGATGACTGTGAGGAACAGGTGGATGTTTGTTACAACAAATTACATTTATTTAAGGACTCAAAGCTCAAAGCCTACGGTTTCCTACCGCTGAATAGGTGAGGGTTCACCCAGCCTTAAACTCAGAAAAAAATGGAATTGTTCTAGATCTTGTGACAAAAGCTAAATTCTAGAGGTGAGACTGCATGCTGGGAAATGTAGGCATGATGTTTTTTGGAGAGTGAATGACAACAGAAACTATTGGCTTTATGAAGTGAAGAAAAAAAGCCCCTTTCACACATGTATCTAATCAAGGTTAATGTGATGGCAATGTTATGTGTTGGCTTCATGTACAGTATGAATAAGCACTCAAATCACTGTAAAAAGGGCACAATGACAATCTTAACTAGTTCAGAATTGGTTATATTTCTGTAAAATGTGAAACGATGCTCATCTGAACCTCATCAGACTAGGATTTAAATGAACCTCCATCAGTTGTTTGGTCTTTTAAACATCAGTTACCAGTGAAAAAACATCCATCACAGTATCTAAAGCACACGGTGGTTAAATGTTTGACACTTTAAAACTCGATTTACTTAAAGATAAGAAAGAAAAAAGCTGCAAAATCTCACATTTGAACCATCAAATTGCTGCGTTTGCTTGAAAATTGATTATCAAAATAGTTGCAGATTCATTTTTCTGTGAGTCAAAAGAAAATGTTTTTCTTCTTCAACTTAGTAATGATCTCTCTGCTCCTTCTCATGCGCCAGATGCAAAGTATTGTGCATACTAGTTCTTTTTGTACCAGGTCTGTCATGTACAGCCATGACAAGCAAACAACAAGCTCTTATAAAATGATGTGTCTGCAGGTGACCTTAGGGTGACTACAAATTATCAAGCTTAAGTCAACCTGTAAATCAGACCCCCCCCCCCTCCTCCCTGAGCTAATTATAACATATTGAGGCAGAGGACAAAACACTGATGTGACCGAGAGCGTGCACCAACACTGCTGTCAGATTTACTGCTCCCTCTGCCGCTCCACCACACTAAGAAGTCACATCCTCCCTCTCTCCACTCCTTCTACAGTTTCTCTCCAGTCCATTTCCAATCTACTAAGACAGACAAAAGACTGATGTGAGACAAAGGATTTGGACAGCCCCCCCCCCCCCCCAACCCCCTTCCAGATTTACAGTACATTACGATGGACGCTCTGTGCCGGGGCCTGACGTCGGCTGTATATCTGCTTAGGATTTATGGAGTGTGTTAGAGAAGGAGTGATGTGAGCGGGTGTGCTCGGGGATGACACACACACTTAGGGGAAGTGATGGAATGATGGCAGACGACGTCCGCTGTGCCCGGCTCGTAAAAGTGTCTGCTCGCTCGCGCACTCGCAATCAAACACGGGTGAAGGGCGGCGGCGTTGAAGTGTCATACGCGCCCATACAAACACACGATATCATGATCAGGCCGATTCGACTCTCTTTCTGCTCCCGCTGTTACTCAGTTTCAACCCCCCCCTCCCCCATCTCTACTCCATCTCCCCATCTCTAAAACTATCTCCACGTGAAGATCTCCCAAACACATCGCCCAATCTTCTCTCTGTAACACACACACATACACAAACACACAATTTGAGGAGTGTGTCGATACTGATAGCGGTGCTACCTGCCGACAGCAGATTAAAATAATCTGGCAGCAGTGGAGAACTTCTTCAATAGACAACACTCCGTATCCTCGGGTACACATATACAAATATTACAGACCCATAAAATACCCATTACCGCCAACGGCAATAAATACACAAATCTGTCAAGCAAGACCGGTTAATAGACCTGTGCAAGCGAACAAAGTGACAAGCGTCCAAATGATCAATAAAGAAGTTGAATCATTAAAATAAAGTGCTGGTGCGTTGCAGAACGCATGAATAAAAGAATTCCGGCTCTATGAAAAGGAAAATCTGTTTCACTTTCATCCCATTTGTGTCACGACACCTGAGTAAATCACTGCATATACTCTGGTGCTTCTGTAGTCTGTTAAGGCTTAATTGGCAAACATACAGTATAGAGTATTTTCAGATTTTTAAAAAAAAGCCAAATGTGATAATAAATGTAATTAAAAATGACTAAAAGACATTTAGACTTGAACAAAACTTTTACCACCCACTGTTTCAAATACCAAATTGAAGAAGTTTCATTTATTTGTATTCGGTGACAACACCCCCCTACATTGGTGTTGTCCATGGTGTTGGTACTGATGGACAATATTGGTAATCTGACTGGCATAATATCTGTGTGAACAAGAGAAGCAATTAACCAGCATGGGGACTGATGCTGTCAGCAGGTGTTAAGTTAGTCAGCACTCCTAACATTACTTTATACCTCTATATGTTACTCAATGTTGTGGTTCAAAGCACATGGGAACATACCAAGCGGTAACATGCTGCTACTAAACCCATGATAGAAAGACAGCTAACGCTACCTAAACCCCTGTGTTTGTATAGGAGTAGGACAGTGGCCCTCCACAGGTGTTTAAATAATATATAAACAGTATTAACGTTAACAAGCTACCTGAACTATCCTCCACCTATTCTGCATTGTATAAGTACAATCTAGAACCCGACTGATATTTCGGTCAGCCGATATTGACCTATCACATATATATCAGTATCAGTGAATATGTGTCAGATATGTGCCTTTTTTTTGTTTTTTGTTATATAGATGGTATTTTATGTATATTTGACCCTTTTTCTTAATTCAAGTTTAATATTTGCATGTTATCGTTTTAGTTCATTGATGTCATTTTATACAATAAAGTAAAATATCATACCTTTATTACATTAGAGGGATTATTACAAAAAAATGTGTTTATCTATATATTCCGTACATATTATATAATAGGCCAATGTGTCGATATCGTAATTTTTTTTACTTCCTAATATTGGTATAGGCCCAAAAAATCCAATATTAGTAAGACCCTAGTACAATCAAAATGAACCTCGAATGCCAAAACTTAACAACACAATCATTGTAAAACTGTGCTTGTCAAATGGAAGAAACTATACTTGAAATATAAAAGCTTCATGTCATATTCCTGCTTGTATAGCGTGAGTCAGTCAAAAGCATTTATGCTGCCTGTGCAGACGGCTGTATTGGTTCAAATAAAAGCGTCTCTGTTCTGTCAGACACATGTGAAACAGATGATTGAAATACATGACTGAAACACCTCCTGTGCAGTCACTCAACTGATACTATTGGAAACACCCACTCTGAGGTTTGAATCTTAGATGCTATCCAAAAGCTGGACAAACATGAAAATGATGTACTATATATGTACTTGAACAAAAAGTGAACAGAATTGAAGTTTAACTGAGTTGAACTTGAAATGGTACCCCCAGGGCAGTGTGTGTTAAAAGCTTTCAAAGCAAATATTAAAGCTGTAAAACAATAAATAACTAGCTTGAAAAAAAGACCTCAGGAAACTGTTCATTCTGTATAAAGAGGGGACACGACAGACCAGTGCTCACTATCAGCAAACTTTAAGGTTTTGTTTTTGGAAACTAAAGAAGTAACAAAGTCTTCACACACACACACACACACACACACACACACACACACACACACACACACACACACACACACACACACCACACACACACACACACACACACACACACACACACACACACACACACACACACACACACACACACACACACACACCCTCTCTGGGGTCTCACGCCCACCATAGCAGGGACTTGCATTCTGCCCCTACTTGGCCGTGATGGAAACAGCGTGACAGTCAGACGTCCTGCTGGGAAGACTGATGAGAGCATCCCATTTGCAACTCCGCAGCCAAGTGAGCTGCTTCCAAACAGTGCACTACATTCACTTTTTTGCCTGCGTGCGTGTGCTCCTCTTTGAGTTTTTTCGTGTGTCAAGTAAGTGATTCATGACCGATGAGGCAAACACATGTAGTGTTGCATGAAAAATATACAGCATACACAAGGTATGTTAAAGGAAATAGAGGATGATGCACCTAACATGCATACAAATGTAATGCATGAAAACAAACTAATTTCATAAAGCACAGAGACTCCTATATATTCATTAGCCTGGTTTACAGTCTCACTGTGTTAACCAGGACATTCTCATTACTTACTGGGTGTAACTGCATAACTCCTACCACCATTTGTGATTGCATGCATCACATGATTATATGAGTCATTTATTAGCTGGCCTAATAATGTTACTAAAACTAAAGATGAAGAAAAAAAAAAACATGTTAGAAGGTGTTTAATCCCTTATGCCTTGTCTTGGTTGGCCTAGTAGAGCCCTGCTGTCAAAGAGCCACCATAACTGGCCTCAGAAGAGCAGCAACACAGTGTGACAGAGTGACAACACTGTGATAAGAAGAGTGTATTCCAGCTGTGCCCCGTAATAAGGCCCAGAGCTTCCGGGGGGCCACATTTCGGGGGCTACCAAGTGATGGCAGCTGACCTACTTGACCTCATTTTCCATTAATTAACACATGGTATGCCATCTCCAGCCAATTAAAGATGACCACACTCTCCAAATACAGAGATGGGAGACATGGAAAGAGAGAGAGAGAGAGAGTGAGAGAGAAAGACTCACTTACCTGGCCCAATCAGCAGACAGAATTACAACTGAAAAACCCCTGGTGGCTATTAGCACGGCCCATACCAATTAAGACGCTAAGCGAATCTCGAGTGCTTTGGAGATTGAGGCCCACTGTGTATAATGCCTCCTAACCGTAACGCGACACTGAAAATGATGTTGGTCCCATTTCCAGCATAAAGCATACCTTCACCCCCTCCCCCTCCCCTTCCTCCCTTCTCCTATTAAAACCTGAGAGTCTTCAATTAGAGCCATTTGCATTTTGCTAATATCATAATTGTAGCCGTGGTCATTAATAGGAAAGTGGAAAATGAGTGTAGTAGTCAAGGCTTAATCCGAGCTGGGGGAGAACGGATATCTTCCCTAACCCCACCCCTCCTTTTTCTCCTCTCCCGACGAGTGGAGTCGGGCGGTATTAGCGAGGCCCCTGTCAGTGCACGTGGGCTGACAGTTATTAAATGTGACCTGGATTTAACTATAACTCAATAACTAAAAATAAGGAAGTCATTAAGAGCCATTTGTTAATGTGGAGCTGTGTTGTTGCAGGGCTTCTCCGATTAGTTTATGCTGCTGGGGGAAAAAAACACAAGCAGTGCTCCATATAGTCATTTAAAGCAGCTGAGGTTTTTCCACATATATATATATATATATATAGATACGGCTCAACACTGTTAGGTATGTTATCTTACCTCTAGGGAGAGTATACAAAAAATAAACCCCAAATAAGTTACAGTTTCAGATGTATTTTTCCTTGTCATTTTAGCAGCTTACAATTTTTCCCATAAACTTGGGTTTCTATTTGGGTCAGTAACAAATAAGGGTTGGAAAGATGAGCATCTTAAAAATAATTATAAAATCAGGTTTGTTAAAATGTACATTTTGTATTTTTGTTGGTTTTATGTCATTTAAAATGACATTTGCACCATTTAAAAAAAAAAAAACCAAGAGTAAGACTTAATGCTCCTGAAAATGTCAAATGGTGTAACCACAAAAGAATGATAAATATTCAATATTTTATCCACCTACAGTGTATTTAAGTGTACTTAAATAAAGCATACAAAAATAGCAAACAATAATTGAAAAAAAAATGTAAATGTTTCCTGATCTCCATGATTCTCCAGATTAAATGTAATATTTAGAACAATTGTATTCCATTACCTTTATTTAATATAAAAAGTTACAATGTAAGATCATGCCAAACTAGTTGATATGGTGTTTTATTGACAATTTAGTGACTTTAAGCAATTATTTGGTACAAAGTTTTTATGGTTACACCACTTAGACATTTTTTGCCATAACCCTGTAATATATTCTCTCTAAATGGATTAAAAGCAGAAATTTGATGCTGGGTCCACAAACAAAGAATGTGTGCAAGTTATTAATTTGTTTATTTTCTAATTGTACCCCCTTTAAATTAGACTAAACCACATGGACACTAAAAAACATTATTGACCCGTATATATATTTTAAAAAGTTCACTGTGTAGCTTCTAGGAAGAAAAGGAAAACCACAGAGATGATCTTTGGATAATTGTGAAAAGCAAATTACTCTCAGAGCATCCTGGGACCATGTGAGTGAGGAGGGCAACATTACCATGATGTTCATTTAGAGAAATAATTATTTGATCATCTTGATTTTCACTGTAAGCCATTTTTTAAACAACTATTTACATTCACGTTGTATTGTGGTAATTCATCCAGCAAGCTTTGCAGTAATGTCTTATCGCTGTGACATGGATCACAGTTACATCTTTAACGACCTTCTCGAAAAAACAGGACGATTCCTCTCGAGAGGCTTATCCTGATACACTGACAGGAAAACATGATTGAATATTTGCCATGCTTTAATTGTCAGCAGTGTATAGAAATCTGAGCGTGTCTGCATCCACTACGTTTTAATGTCTAGTATCTCTCTCCCTCTCACATGCTCTCTCTTTTTCTTTCACTTCCCATCCCTTATTTCAGCTGGGGTGGTGAGGGGAGAGAGATAGATCATGTCCGAGCCAAAGTGTAAATGATTTATGAACATGCATGTGGACCATTTAGCTAACTAAAGACTGAAACAAGTGCAGATTCGCAGTTGGTTAGTGCACGTTGCAATGAACATGCACACAAGATACTCACACTGACTGGTGCTTTCAACCAAATATCGTAAAAATAAATAAATGAATAAAACAAATAAAATGACAATAGCGTTGGATGATTATCTACAGTATATTTTCTAACTGTTCTATCATTGTGTTTGTTTGCTGACACCTGACTGATGGTTGTTGGGGGGGCTCCACTGTGAGCTCAGCCCAATACTATGTCAGAGATACAGCTGTGCTCCACTGCATATACTGTACAAGCAAAAGCAATGCAGATTGACCACAATGCAGTCTGCCGATGACACTGTGCTCTCATTTGGAAGAAAACTGATGCAGACTCTAAGTTGATAAAATCTGCAATATGTAATTATTGACATTATCATGTCTATATATGGACTTATCGTATGATACATGGACATGACCTTGATCTTTTTTTTTTAACTCTATATTACCACACTTCACATTAGCAGCTAAGAGACTATTCATGTCACATTGGCTAAGCAAGTAGTGTCCTCCATTCCTCACTGTGTACGTCCTGAGTGGAGACTGTAGAAGAATTAAAGGTAAATAACTCTGTCCCCAACCATAATGGTAGTCTGTGTTTTTACACAAGTGTAGCACCCACTCTCCAATCATTATTATACTATTATATTATCATTATATCAGTGGTATAAAATGATCTTCAAATGACAATAATATCGTTTATCGCGATTATTTCTGGGACAATATATCGTTTAATAAAAGTAATTATCATGACAGGACTACTTACAATGACATAAAAAGACAAAATCTTGACTTTTAAGAGATTTCAATAAGCAAATATTTGGTATTTTTCCATGATAAATTACTTAAATTAGCTGATTGTCTCATCAGCAATGCAGACCTATTAAGGTGTTGTATATTGTTCACAGTGTCTGGCATTGTACGTTTTGTCCCATTGTTGTCTCTCCAATCAATAATAAAAAATTGGTGTGCACAGTCAACTTTTCCAACATCTGTTAAGTTACTGTCAAAGCTTCCTTTTAAAACCTGCTTACATAGCTGGTGCTTTTGCTCCTAGTGGCCCACTTACTTGTCCCACCCAAGGGTCTCCATCTCAGAGATGAGCTGGGAGTAATACTGCGGAGATGGGATTGAGCGGCACCCGGGACGACTCTTCAGGCCCACTTCCTGCGACGACAGAGAAAACACGTCTTACTTTAAGCCCAGATTATCATGCACACATCATATCAGCACCATCGTCTTCCTACTTAAAAGCAAACATAAATACAGAAAAACTGTTTTTGTTTGGTGGAAAACAGGCCATTCATTACACTTTCCATTAATCTCACTACATATATACATTCACCTGTACCTCACAATCAAGGCTATTGATAGTGCCTGAAGGTTCCCATTTACGTCCTATTCATAAACCAACAATGTCAAAGTGACTGAGCAAACCAATGTGTCAATCCCCTCCTTACCAAGACGGTCTTCAGCTCCAGAATGAAACTGACAAGATCAGCCGACTGCTGCAGCCTCTGTGAAGAAGTCAAACAAGAGGGGAAAGACATCCTTGAATGGGAGGATAATGAAGTGACACTGTCTATTTTTTTTTCTTCTCCTCTAGCCAGCCATTCAAATCAAACACAGTGTTTGTGATTAATGGGGGCTGCCACCTGCTTTAATAATTAATGATAGCTTAAAGGCTGTGAAAATAATGAACTTTGCAGCCCGGGGTGAAATATCAATCTCATCCAAATAACCCTGAGGGGCCACATAACAAATAGGGACATTTTCCAGGCGATGTTAATTAAACAGTGAAAAATATTTTTCTCTGCTTCAAGAGTGAGGCGAGCCTGACGGGTGACAGAGAGTACAGGAGCGACACCAGGCACGACGCGGCCGGCACAAAGGGAGCCAGAATGACATGACAAAAATGATAAAATGCAGAACAATCAACACAAGCTCAATCAGAGACAGTAGACACAATGCAATAAAAATATATTATGATGCAACTTGCAGTAAAAATACAACACAGGGTTTGGTCCTGGATGTGAGGTTACCTGCTTCACTATGTGCTCATATCCACGCAACAGGTCTTTCAACTGCCAACAGCAGTGCAGCCTACAAGAACATAGTTATGCATTGTTACAACCACTGGAAATAGTAAATAAAACACATATAATTTGGGCATCATTTTGTAAAACTATTTTCAAGACAATATGACTGGACTATGTATCTTGTAAAGACAGGGTGAAATTGTCATATTTACTTGGCCTGTTTGAGTTGCCGATTTGGTGGTAGTAGTATTCTCATTCTGAAGTCTCTCTCCTGTGAAGATATATCATGACTGTTACATTAAAAAGCAACAAAACAATAGTATAAATATAGTATTTGTAACACTAAATCATGTTAGCCTGCATATCCAAAACTAACTTAATAGAAAAGAACATGTGGCTTGCCAAACTCCATTCGAATATTGGGTAATTTAAGGTTTCTTTTTGGTAAATGTTTATAAGCAGAGTGTATCATACCACACTGCACCTAGTCTGAATCAGTATTAACTATTCAATTCAGCTTAAACCAAACATTAGTCATAACAGCTGTTGTAATAAAATATCAAGTTTGCAGTTGCTTTGCATGCTATGCTGAGTCTGCATCTATAATCATCATTAACGTTAATAATAATAATAACGATGACTAATACAATGATAGTCATCATAGAACATAGTTGTGTAAGTGTTGGAAGGTAAATGTATGCCGAATGTAACAACTGCTTCTACAGATGTGTTAAATGTCTAAAATTATATTCTAGCAGATGTTAAAATGCGTCCACAGCGAGCGATATTTAAATTGACTGATTTTTGAACGGAGTTTGGTTTATCAGAAACAACATCCTACTGACACATTCACTTACCTGGACTGTGATGAATCCGTCATAGACAGTTTTGTCCTTATTGAGAGGTAAAAGCAGCGGGTTGTCTTCTACTAGTAAACTTTCCATCGCATTAACTTTATCTTCTTTACACTTTCAGTCAGCTGTCAAACAGCAGGACTACTTCCTCAGCTAACGCTAACAAGCAGACAGGGTAAACTAGCAATGTGTTTACGACTTGTAAATGAACCAGATATTTGAACGTTAATATTTCAACTTATGCTGTTGAAAAGCAGAGTTTACCATGACGTTAATAAGTTGTTGTAGCTGTAACTCGTGTACGCAGGTTGAGAAAGAAAGCTCCACATCCCGCCATGAAAAGCAAAACACACCGACGTCACGGCGCTGCCTTCAATGACTACCGAAAATATAGGAATTTCGTTACTAACACTTGTTGATTGACGTTAAACTGAGTGTGCGTTAATATATATTTTATCATTACGTTATATTGGCAAATATTACGTTTGTACTGTTAGTTTTCACTGTTACAGAGTTTATTTAGTCAGTTTTTGTTATAATCAAAAGTACAATACGAAATCTGCTTCACGACTTCGAAAGAATATGACTTCGAGCACTTGAAAGCATCAGTTGAGGTAGTTGAGAAGTTGTACATAGACTACTAGCTCCATTGCCTTTTCTCTTTGAACACATTTTGTTTGATAATATTTGTAATATTAATGAAGTTATTCAAATATCAGTCTAGATCAAATGGATTTCGCCTATCCTGCATATGATCAGGCTTACATGATTTAATGCCATTATTGGCCAGCACCATCTGCATGGTTTGACAAAGAACTTATTCTGGAAAGAGGAAGTTCTGTGAATGAAAGCTGACTGAAAGCTGAATAACCACAGCAGTGTCAATTTATTCTGCAAAACTGTGCCATAAAATGTGTTATCAGGTAAAAGTAGAGGGAGGTAAATTGTGGCCTAAAGCTAAGTTATAGCAATAGAATAAAGCAATTAATAGGGTAGAGACATCTCCATCATAACAAATGGATAAAGATTTATGCAAATTCCTAATACTCAATTATGTTTTGTGGTTTTAGGTGTCATCTTCAGTTTATGAATATCTCTCATTAAAATTATTTCTCACTTCTGTCTCAACTTTCATTTTTATTGTTTTTGAAATTATATTGTAATAACTCTGACCACACACTTTAATGTGTATAAAGGCAAAGCTGTAAACTGCTTGTAAACTATGAGTTGTTTCTATTGTACTCATTCTATCATAGACTGTATTCTATAAAACAGGTACATTGGTCTCATTGGTGCCCCTTGTGGTCACTGTGGAAAAAAACACAAGATGCCACTCAGACGCCAGGTAGCCAATAAGGTAAATGGGTAACTGTTGTAATGTTCACGACGTTGTTAACTCAACTAAAAATTCAAGCTTAGAATGTAATTAAATGTTGGTAATTTGCTAACAGCCTTTTTGTTTTTGTTAGAAAGTCTCTATACTGATTGACAGCAGCCTCATTTGCTTAGCGAACTGTTAGCCTATTAAGCAGGAAAGCTAAGCTACGTTAGCATAACAGCGAATAGATAAGATGGGTGGCTAATTTTCATTTGATAATAACTGTAAGTAGATTGGTATTTTTTAGCTGACAGTCTCTTAGTTTGATATATTTTCTCTCCCAGACAAACATGGACATAAATGTTTTTTTTTTTTTCCCTTTTCATTACTGGTAGTAGTCAGTTCATTTCAGCTAACTAAGTTAACAGCCGCGTCCCTTATGGCCACTGGCTCCCCATTTTTGACAAATATGATTATGGTTTATTTAAAAGGGACAGACACAATATACATAGACAGGTTGAAACAGCTGTCCAATGCAAGTATCACAGTGTTGATAGCAGATGATTATTTGCCACACCTGTCCCTAGAGTGGGTTTTTGTGAAAATAAGAGATTAAAATAGTAAAGTAAGAAAGAGGTTAACTGAATTAAAACACTTTAAATCTAATAAAGCACAGGGTAGAAAGAAAATAAAAGTACAACACAGTACAGTAAAAGACACATAAAATAATTAAAAATCTAACAAGGATTTGGTGAGTCTGTGCAGCAAAGTTTAAGTGGTCAGGTAGCCAGTTCCAGATTTGTGTTCCTTTCACAGTAAAAGCAGTCTGTACAAAAGATAATAAATAAAAGCCTGGCTGGCTCATGTATAAACCGGGTCATAAAATTGACTAATATTCTACTTTTTAAGGAGCAGTTTTTGGTCTACTGCTTGGGACTTTCCAGTGTCACAGACTGGTACTTTTAAGTCAGTAGTATTTATATTCAGTATAACTTTTTATGATTATGAATATAAAAGAATGTACTGCTCACTAAATAATTATCACTCCACCACCTCTCTTGATATCTAGGTGTTTGAGAGTGAGTCAGAGGCAGGGGCAGGATGCAGGGACAGTGCAGAAAGTCACTGCTGAGGTGAGTGATGAAAGAGATGTGACAGTTTAAAATAAGTTGTGAGTATTTTCTCATCATTTGGATGTGATTACAAAATGTATCCATCATTTTTCATGCTTGTATAGCCAGATAAAAGTATCAAAGCACCTATTAGAAGGCAGCAGGATACAAGAGATGACATGTACTCTGTTAAAAATGTGATGATAAAAGCCCAAACTAAACTTTTCAACTCAGCATGGCTGCAGGGGTCTGTGAAGGTCCATGTGATGTCATTTTCATCATCTGCTCTTCTTCACAAGGGTGTGTGTGGACCTTCCATAAGCAGCCCTAAATTGTACTAGGACCCAACCAAAGCTGCATTAGTACCTTCAGGGGCCCCTGAGCACCGAAGCTCATGTCCCCCAAAACAACTTTTATTTCATTCTGATTGGATAACGCTGCTATCAGATGGAAACCATGCAACTCCATCTTTAGTTTTGGATATACTAGGTTTCTGATAGCAGCCATAATTATAGACATCAAGTGAATGGGTCAAGCCTTGTGTTGTATTTCTGTAGAGCTCAACAAAAAAAACACAACACCTAATTTTTTCCCCTCCCTTTATTGAGGGCCCCTTTCTGCTCAAGGGCTCCTGGGCACTTTCCCAGATTGTCCGTATGGTAGATCTGGTCATGGACCCAACTGGTCCAATATTATCTCTACAACTATCAACCCACTTGTCCTTAACAACAACCTCATAGTTCCAAACAAGATTGACTCAGTTTATCAAAATATTTTGAATGCTTTTCATCCATCAGTCACTGTTTATGCATCCTAAAAGTGATTGTAATCTCATTGATGTCTATCCTAGATTCAACTAATTAGCATTAATAATGAGCAGACTTGCATTTCACTTATATGCATTTGTATATCTACATATCTATTCACAAGATATGTAGTCGCAATAATGTTATCAACTTATCGTACAATAACCTAATTATCAACATCATCATGTCTATATATGGACTTATCATATGATACATGGACATGACGTTGATCATTTTTGACCTCAGTATTGTCACACTTCACATTAGCAGCTAAGAGGCTATTCATGTCACATTGGCTAAGCAAGTAGTGTCCTCCATTCCTCACTGTGTACGTCCTGAGTGGAGACTGTAGAAGAATTAAAGGTAAATAACTCTGCCCCCAACCATAATGGCACTCTGTGTTTTTACACAAGTGTAGCACCCACTCTCCAATCATTATTATGCTATTATATTATCATTATATCAGTGGTATAAAATTATCTTCAAATGACAATAATATCATTTATCGCGATAATTTCTGAGACAATATATCGTCCAATAAAAGTAGTTATCATGACAGGACTATACACAAATATCTGACTCTATGACAAATGAGAGAGGCCCTAATATGAGGCCTTGGGGCATCCCCCATATTCAGTATTTTAGGTTCTACTCATATACATTTAAGAATGTAAGCCCAAATTGCACTATACGCATTATATGTTGCTAACTGTAAAGAGTGGTCCACTGTGTCACAAGCTTTCTGCTATACAAATAAAAACCAACACAATTTCCTATCTCAAGGTTTAGCCTCACAAAGTCAAAGAGATACAACAATACACTGTCTGTATGAAGAATAGTGAATGTTCCTGAGTTGGTTTGGAGCCCATTCGGCCCAGTCTTGGAAGGCACACACTCGGTCTTGTCTCAGGCTTACGTGGTTTTGACTACAGCCATACTATTTAGTGTTAATCTGCACCTTTTTGTTTGGGCTTGAGAGAATCATTGTACACACACACACACACACAGACACACATTTAATGCCACGAGGCGGGTTTAAAAGGGAGGCAAATCAAACGGACACCTTATGATTCTGGCTCGCGCTTATTGTCTGTCTGCTAACTTAAATCCATCAGCCCATGTCCACCCCTTTTTTTCTTCTTCTTTTTTTTCAAATTAAATCGCCTCAACATATGGCAAATGGAACTCTGGAGATATAGCAAAAAAAAAAATCTTATTCTAATCCAATCAAAACACGATTACTACAAAAGCACACTCTTAACAATGCACACTTGTCCTTCAGTTTCCTTTTTAGCTCCGGTATTCATTCCCGGAGCCGCGAACAGAGAATAGGAATGTGTGATTATACTGTATAGAGCTGGTTGAGGGGAGTGTGTCAGAGCGTGCATTGCCACACAATGTGCCTGGAGAGATTGATGTTTTTGTCATCCACCTGCTTCAAAGCTGTAAAAAAAAAAGAAAAAAGAAAAAAAAAAGCCGACTGATGCAAATAGAGAAACCTAGCCAGGCAGGCTCACAAACAAAAGAGGGAGAACCTCTACTGCTCCTCTTTGCACATCTGTTTTGGGAGAAATATCTGAGGTTTTCTGTTGTGACGCACACACTGGGCTCACATGAACACTGAATCTGAGTGTCTGGGAGTGTGGGTAAGTGTTGAATGCCCTTTTTTTTTTTTTTTTTTTTAGGGAAATGGGAACAATTTGAATCTTTTTTTTTTCTTTTTTTTTTCATATAGGATGCATCGGCGCAGTGGGAGAGCGGTAGAGAAGCGGCAAGCACTCTCTCTTCCCTCCCCTCCTTTTTTTCCCTCTCTCTCTCTCTGTCTCTCTCTTGTCTTTCTCTTTTTTGGCTCGCCCTCTTCTTCGTTTCTCGCCACGGAAACAAGAGAGAAAAAATATTCAGCAGGGCGAGAGCGGCTTGTGTTTTTTTCTTTTTTTCTGTTTTTTTTTTTTAACGGCATTCAGTCGCAAAAAATGTCGGGGCCGTCAGAGTGTAAAGCATCAGAGGATAAGCAGAGGGGCAGATGCGGTATAGGCGGTGAGCTCTCTGTCGTCTTCTGTCTCTGTCTGCTTCTCCTTCTATCTGCCTCTCTTTCCCTCTCTCTCTCTCTCTCTCTCTGTGTCTGACCGCTCTCTTCCCTCTCTCTCCCGCCGCCTCCTCCTCCTCCAGCGCCCGGGCTCCGTCTGGGAGAGGAATGATCTATGGTGCTTTGTTTATCACTGGCCATGGTCACTTCTCTGGAATGCAATTGGCTGGAACTACACCGTGTGGGTCCTGCACCCTGCGTCTCTCTCTCTCTTTCTCTCTCTCTCGTCTCTCTCTCTCTCTCTCTCTCTCTCTCTCTCTCTCTCTCTTTCCCTCTCTCTCTTTCCCTCTCTCTCTTTGAAGCAAGACATGAGCAGGGGTGCCTTGTCCGACGAGTCTTTTTATCTCTCTCGTCCTCTTTTTTTTTTTTTTTTGTGCCGTGGCATTTTGCATGTATCTGAATGATAATGGGACATATTGTTCCTCTGGACTGGTGATTGATTGAATGGCTTGACAGCAAAATGTGTTGAAGACATTCAGGAATCTGTTGTGCATGCCCACTGCTAGATTATCTTGTGTTTTGTCCTTTTTCTTTTAATATAAGCACCATTTTGAATGTGCACTTTAAACCACTGAACTCTTTATCCTGCTCTTTTATTTCAAGAAATGAAATTGAATTGAAGGATTATGGAGCTCTTAATCAACACAGCATTCTTTATTTTATTTGACATCTGTAATATATCAGTATTAATAGTCAACAATTGGACACAAACACACTCAGCTGTGTCAAAGATTTAGTTATTGTACACAAAACGTCATTTTTCTTTATTTCTTTATTTCAGTATCAATATACAGTTTTTAGTCTTTACATAATATCCACATTTCAAGTTTCTATTTTTGGATCATTTTGAACTTTTTAAAGAATTTCTATAACATGTATTTCTGCACACGTAAGGCTTGAGGCACGGCGACTACCTGGCAGCACACACGCGCACACACACACACACCACACACACACACACACACACACACACACACACCCCGAAGTGACAACATTTTCTCTCTTTAAATCGTGACCGATACACAAATCAAGCGTCGCAGCCACCGAACACCACTTTTCTTTCCAAGTAGCTATGTTTAGTAGTGTGTGTGTGCGTGTGTGTGTGTGTGTGAGAGAGAGAGAGAGAGAGAGAGAGACAGACAGAGAGAGAGTGTGTGTGTGTGTGTGTTTCCAGATAAGTGGGAGAGCGGTGTGTGAAGTCTTAGCCGTGGATTACAGGCCTCACAGATAGGCTTGTATCCAGACCGCTGTCTGACATGAGTTGATGGGATTACAGGAGGCGGGTGTCTGTCCCGGGCCCCCCCCCCCCCCCCCCCCCCCCCCCCCCCCCCCTTCCAGCCCCCACCTCCCTCACACCCCTGCCTGGGTGGAGGAGACACAAGGTGGAACTGGGGGTCACTGCATGTGTGTGTGTGTGTGTATGTGTTTTAGCATTAGACATATTTTTGAAAGCTGACGCTGATGTATAAATACCTTGTGTGCAACCTTGAATATATTTGACTGCATCTGTGTGTAAAAAGTCTTGAAAGTAAGTGATATTTTTTTAATGAAGTGAATTCTTTACAGTTACTGACGCTGAATTTAGACTCAAAGCAACAAAAAAAAGTCAAACTCTTTTATTGGAGTTTTATTTCGGCTTCACATGAACACATTAATTCAATCGGCAGCAATTTGCAAAGTGTTGATTCACGTTTGTTATATTTAGACGTGCAATAAAATGCAAAAATTTGCTTGTTTCAGCATTTTAAATGTAAAATCCCCAACTTGTATGCATCTTATATGATGTGAATCAGAAATAAGACATTTAAATGACATGTCAGCCTGTCAGAACTTGTGATGCACATCTTTTATGCCTCTTTTTTTAAACATTTCATAGAGTCAAGGATGAATAAATGAAGAGAAAAAGTACCGATAATGAAAATAATCATTAGTTGCACTCAGAAGTTGAAAATAATAATCCTTTGAGGTGTTTAAAGCATTAAGCCTGATGTGTGTGTGTGTGTGTGTGTGTGTGTGTGTGTGTTTGATTTTGACAGAGCTGTGAGGTAAAGTAGAGTCTTTACAGGCCTGGAAAGAGATCGATACAGTCGGCATTGGAGTTTGTTGAGAAAAATCACGGCCTGTGTGTGTGTGTGTGCTTCCTCTCTGATTACATCCTGACCCCCACTTTGCATCCAGCACTCTTGCTTTATCACTAAATACCACAAGAACCCCCCCCCCCCTACCCTTACTCCCTCTCCCATTCACTATACCTCAGCTCATTCTTGCTCTGCGAAATCACTGATAACCTTATTTA
Source organism: Scomber scombrus (assembly GCF_963691925.1). NCBI lineage: Eukaryota > Metazoa > Chordata > Actinopteri > Scombriformes > Scombridae > Scomber > Scomber scombrus. The sequence continues at coordinate 3,940,575 of NC_084981.1, forward strand.
TCGATACCATCCAGATCATTTCATAATCTGGGGCGGACGGAAAAAAAAAAACCAAAACGCCCCGACGCAAAAAAAAAAGAAGAGGACGTGGACGGCGACGACGAAGTCCACTCGAGCTGATTAGTGTGTGAAGTGTGCTTGTTAGGCATACTGTGAAGTGCGCTTGTTATATATCCAGACCCTCACGCTTGATTACTGCCGGCGCTTTACTACTGACAGCTGTGTACAGAGATGCTGCTGGGATCTGATGTGTCCGGTGACTAATGGAAATAAGGGGGGGAATAATAGCAGCTCCTGTTTTGACAACAAGCAGCGATTTAAAACCAAACTGGAAGAAATTACAGTAAATCTTTACTCTGTGAACTAATAAACTAAATGATACTCTATTAAAATCTCCTCCTATATGTATAATATCACTTTAATCTCTTCTTTACAAGTCTTAAGTAGCACCAGTTGAAAATGTGATTCCATATGGACACGCTCCTCCTTAATGCATTCCAACAAGAATCCCTTCAGTAATTGTGCCACTGAATCTAACACAGGTTTGAAATACAATGTGAATATATATTTTTTTTTTTGGGGGGGGGGGGTAGTGGGATTGGGGTGTGTGTGTGAGATAGCCCGCTGTGATTCTCCATCTGGCCCCCTGCACAGTATTGGAATGGACCGTCCTCCTTTTACCAATGGCGGGCCCAGAATAAGCTTCACTTTAAAGGATCAATTCTTTTATTATTGAAGTCGGTCTCCGTAGTGCAGGCTAATACATTCTGCATTGATCTCGCTTCCCTCTCTCTCTCTCTCTCTCTCCCTCTCCCACACCCCTTCCTCCCTCAAACCCTTTATTGCCATTCCTTCCAGCGAGGCTCGCATTTAAAAAAAAGAAAGAAAAAAATATGTTGGGCAGAATAAAGATTTTACAAAGTGACTGGAGGACAAATAAGCCTATAAACTGGGGTATTCACATTTTTTTTAGTGGGAAGGAAAGACAGGAGAGAATAAGGAGTCGGGAGTCGCCAGCAGGCGTTTTGAATATCATTACCAGCTTCGCGGGGAGAAATTGAAATCATAAGCATAAGGAAAGTACCTGGTAATTAAAACTGTCTCGCTGCGCCCAGCCTTTGATACCTGCTCGAGAAAGTATAGGCCGCTCTGTGTGTGTGTGTGTGTGTGTGTGTGTGTGTGTTCCCGCCTGGATGTAGATATTGTGCTCGCGCTAATTTCGGCGAGAGTGTGACATAAAGCTAAAGGATGTGAGAGTGTGTGTTTTGCACTTCTTCTTTTTTTTCTCTCTCTCCTCCGCAGTAAAACCTCACTCTGTCAGAGGGATGTCTGCTCATGATGAGTTGTGCAATGTATGTGTGTGTGTGTGTGTGTGTGTGAAAGCAGCCATGTATTGCAGTGGGTTGTGTCTCTATCTCTTCTTACTATGCACATTCCTTTGACTAGACATATACAGTGTGTGTGTGTGTGTGTGCGTGTGCGTGTGCGTGTGTGTGTGTGCGTGTGCAAAGTTTGCCACGACTGCCTTACACTGAGTAGGAGTGACGCGCGTTCAGATTCATTAATCATTTCAACACATTCTCAAATAATCTGCCTCAACACTGTTTGTTTAAATTTAAACCGGAGTGTAATATTCATAAAGGAAAAATAAGCAGCGTCATGTTTTAACGGAGTGCGTCTTCACTTCTCAATCGTTCGCAGGCCCGGTGGAAGCAGCCACAGAACACTTTGACGTCGGCTGTATCAAAATCAAAACCCCGAAGCATGTGTGCCAGACCCTTATTGAACAAATTTGCACCAGTGAAGCCAGCAGTTGAGGACATTAATGATCTGGACCCACTGGGGTCTGCTGCTCGGCGCCCACAGGCTAGCCGCTCGATCCCCAATCAATAGCTTTTTATTAAAATTGTTTGCGAGGCAACACAAATCCATATTGTTTTGCCTCGGACAGGGTTGCCCATGTGAAATATGTCGGACATATATAGATATATATATATATATATAAATATATATATTTTTCCAGACGAATGCAGAAAATGATTGGTTGATATGCATGAGAGAAAAAAAAAAGAAAAAAGAAGAGGGGCAGTGGTTTGCCATTATTGGAATATCCATTTCAACATTGATTTTCATAAGAGATGCATTTGTGATTATCTTATTTTCTCTTCCCTCAACAGGGTTGAATTACATATCATATTATCCCCGGTATTAAGGCAAAATTAATAACACAAGTAATTATAATACTTATGTCTAATGATATGCTGCGAGGGCCCTATTGATTCCGTCGAGATGCATCTAAGGGGAAAAGGCTCGGAGCTTTGCCTGACGACAGGCGCTGGCAGTGTACTCGGCTCTGTGTGTGTGTGTTTGTGTGTGTGTGTGTGCGTGTGTGGAGTGGCAGCGGCCGCAAAATAAGATCAACAGCAGCAACACGAGCCTCAATCCGCAATCCACATTTAGTGTAATTTCATACTTAAAATCCAATCTGCGGTCAGTGATTAATCTGTGCGATCTGTTTGCAGCTGTTTTCTCACAGCGCTCCTCCAGCGTCAGCCTCTGATGCCGCTTAGTCCGCACGCCGATTGTGTTTGAAGTTTTTTACATTTATTCAGCAATGTGTCACTTCTTCCTTTTTAAAAAATAATGTAAAGAAAAACTAGACAGGACGACTATAGATTTTTTTTTTAAGAGACTGACAGAAAATACACAAAAAACACAAAACGTTACAATAAATTCCGGAAGATCTTTTCATTCTATCTTTATTACATTACCACGATCTGCTCTTCACAAATGCACTGTCACACTGTCTAAATATGTTGCACACTGCTGCGCTCTGTTTTATTACTACCTCCATCACATACCTGCTGACTGACTGTCTCTCCTCATGCTGGTTCCTCTTTATCTCACCTGTGTGTGTATGTGTGTGTGTTTACATATATATATATATATGTGTGTAAAAATCTAAAAAATGTAGGCGTCCTCACAGTGTTCTGCAGATGTCAGATCTCATAAGCTTTTTAAATAAGTCTCTCACTCCACCAGGAGAAATGTTGCTGATTTTAAAGTCAACTTTAAAGCTTTCTAATGTGGTTTTCACTTGATTTTAGATTGTTTCTGAATCTCACACCTAAATTTAAAGATCGCTTACACTCTTTCGTAGGTCGTGACAGTTGTCTTAGCCTCAATTCTAGAGATTTACCAGCTTAGATGAAGGAAAAGAAAGAAAGGAGGTGAGAGAAAGAAGGCGTGTGAAAATGAGATGTGTGAAACAGTAAAGAGAAAAAAACAAATACAGTAAATGGGAGCAAAGTTTCACGCTGATACTCAACCTGCTTTAAAATGTTGTAGCAGTTTGTTATGTTTGGAAAGATTGACTTTTTAGATGTGTGCATGTTTATAATGGTTTGTGATGTGCTTATACGTCTAATATGAATATAGTGTTGCAGTTAAGCTTATATGAACGTATATTTGAGCCTGTTCACTGCATCATCATCACTCATCACTTCATTGCAGGTGGGAGGACAGGATGGAGGAGCCACCATCGCCGCCGCCACCGCCTTTTGAGGTGAGAGGACAGTGAGGTTGCAGTAGCCAACACCTGCCAAAAGAGGGCAACATGATGTCAGAATTGTACCCCCCCTCCACCACCACTGCTGCCTCCTTCTCCTTCTTCTTCTCCTTCTCCTTCCTCTTCCACAGACCAGTGCAAGCCAGTGAGCAGGTAGGAGGGTGAGGAGGAGGGGGTGGGGGTGGGGGGGATTGTAGGTGCTGGGTTAAACGTGTAAGTAACAATAATTTACATTTACGCCTGGAACGGCTCCCCCACCCCCCCCAACCCCACCCGTGCTGTCAGTCTGCAGTTCAAAGCGCTCCTCCACTCTCCCAGGCAACAAAGCCAGCCATCGTCTTGTCACGCAGGCAGCAGATAGCGCGCGGTAGAGTGGATGAAGTTCTTCACAGTCAAGGTGTCATTACGGAAGACCTTGCCTGGATGCGGCGGCCCGTTTCATACAAAAACAAAAAAACAAAAGGGGTGGCAGTGGTGGGGTGGGGTAGAGAGAGGAAAAGGGGGAAAATTAAATATGCCACTCTCCCTTCTCTCAAGTCTCTGTCCTCGCCGGGGAAGCAGCGGCTCCACGCTCCAGAACGTGGAGCTTTGGGCCTCAGCCAAGGACGGAGAGGTGCACAGCAGCCCCCGTGATGCTGCTGAGTCGACTTTCATTTTTTTGGGGGGCGATTTTTTTGAAAACTATTCCCCCCCCCCCCTCGCACTCTTAAAGAGGTGATGTGCGGTGGATGGTACCCCTTTTTGCGCCGTTATTAAAAAAGAAAAAGAAAAAAGAAAAGGCACAAAAGAGCAGTAATAGATCACACACTAACTGACACCTTTTGCCATCCCTTGTTTTTGGGCTGTAAAAATCCCACAGCCCATTTGTTCTATGATGTGACAGCATTGATGATAGGATGACAGATGTCTTACCAGCCCACCCCTCGGTGCCAACAACCCACCACACCCCCTCACCCCTTCTACTGCGCACACACACACACACACACACACACACACACACACACACACACACACACACACACACACACACACACACACACTGAAACAGTTTGCCCCTGTTCGGCTGGGAGTCGACCACGGAGCACAGCTGCATTGCTCCAGTATGGTGGAACCCCCTTAACCCTGCCCTCCCCCCTCCCCTCCCGGATGCCTTCCTCCCCTCCTCTTTGGAGTAGAGAGAGAGAGAGAGAGTGATAGGCCTCTTTGGCACAGCGCTGCCTCTTTGTTCCCTGCCAGGTCGGCTGCAGGAAGCCACCGAGGCAGGGTCAGCTGTAATTCCCGCTCCCGGCCAGTAGAGGACGACTCCCCCGCCCCCAGCATGGCAGCATGGGGGCACGGGGCCCCCGTCTCAGCGGTGACATTTATTTCATCTTATTAAAACCAGCTGCCTTATATCTTACACTAGTGTTTGTTAGCAGTTATTAATAGGCACAAGGCCCTAATTACATGTATTGTAATTGGTTTCACATGCAGTAACATGTAGTGCTGCTAACTGCAATGCATTAATGCTGCAGAACAATTCAATTACACTGGACAGGCTGCACTATTAGACCTGAACTGGAAGTGGCCTGTGTGTTCTCAGAGTGTCATGTAAGCAGGGATTTACAGCTGAATCAGGCAGCTGAGTGAATGATGAGTTCACTGACAGAAAGTGAAAATAAAAGAGTGTTTTTAAGTGTCACGTACATGGTTGAATACAAAAACTTTAATTGATGTCAACTCAGGCTTTTGGAAATTGTTGTAGGCAATTTTAAAAAAACAACTATTTTCTGACATTTTATTGATTAATAAGGAAAATAATCCTCAGATGAATCAATACTGAAAATCAACATCAGAGATCATTTACTCTCTACATGTCTGCATAAGCTGCTACATGTAATCATTAATCCATCACTGTGATTCTGTGCTATTTCAAACAAACAAACAAACAAACAAACAAACAAACCTACAGGAATGTGCCAGACTTCATCCTGACACACTCATCGGACTATCCCTCCCCGACTATCTCACACACACTCACTCACACACACACTCACTCACTCACTCACACACACACCACGTTGTTCCCCCAGCTCTGCATTTTCCATCTGCACTATCTGCATCTCCTCCTGTACCAAAAAAAAAAAAAAAAAGAAATTCTAATCCTACGCAAAAAACTACACAGGCAACAGCAGGTGCGTTTTACACTGTATGTAAAACAAACTCTTTCTTATGGTAGGAACACTTGAAACAAACAAACTCATTACAAATACACATCCCGCTCCCCCTTTTTTTTGTTCTTTGTGATATTTTATCTAGGCTAATGTGGTATGGATATTCAACGCCGACTTCTGCTGAAGTCGTCATTTCGCTTCTTGTGAGACACCAACAAGCGATATATGTGCGTGCGTTTGTGTGTGTGTGTGTGTGCATATTTATTATTATTGCCTTTTTTTCCCCCTCCTTCTTGCCAGGTTTTTGTAGAACATTTAGCTAATTGATTATCACATGCCTTGGCCTTATCAGCAAACCGTTATTTTGTAAATGAATATTCAAGAGAGATTTCTCCTCTCTTTGCCTTTGTAGTACATTATTTGTGGACAAAATATGCAAACATAGAGAAAAGGCAGCTTGCTTTTCTGCCTCACTGCCTAATTACATTTTGCGCTCGCACCTATACAGAGACACGGCGTGTATTTATAGCGGAGGAGAATGAATTCACACACTCCCCCAGCTGCGAGCGTATGCCAGGCATCTGCTTATGAAGTGGCTCTTTTTCTCCAGGATGGTTCTGCAACTGCCCCCCCCATCCCCTTCCCCTCCAACAACACACACACACAGAAGAGGAAAAGAGAGAAAGAAGAGAGAAAAAGGAGCTTAATCGCTCCTGTCTGTTTCATGCATATCCCCCCTCTTCCTCCCTCCTTCCCCCCATCCTCCTCCTCCCCCTCAAAAAAAAAAAAAATCCACCGCCTGGCTCATCTTCTGTGTGATCAATTTGACTTGTTTATGTTTATGCGCCCGCCGTTCTTGTCGTCGTCGCCATCTTTGTGAGGAGCCTTGTCGGGGGAGAGGAAATGGATGGCGGCGACAGGGGGAAGGAAGAGGAGAGAGAGAGAGAGAAGAGGGGGAAGAGGAAGGAAGGAAGGATGGACTGACAGGTGGAGAAGGTGGGATGAGGAGAAGAAGGAGGAGGAGGAGGGGGGATCAGAGAATGAGGGATGGAGTGACAGAGGGGATTTGACAGACAGAGAGTAAAAGAGAGGACAGAGAAGAGGAAAAAAAAGAGGAGGGTGGAGGGGGGTCGTTTATCTGCGACATCCCTTGTCATCATATATGTAGATGCCTTTTGAAGTTTGGTAGCGTGTTCCCGCGCCCTGGTAACTGTAGCCATGCACCCTTCGCACTAGATCGACTTAAAAAAAAGGAAAAAAGAAAGAAAGAAAGAAAGAAGAAGAAGCCAGAGCACCTTACTTACTGCGCCCAGTTAGACTGCGGCGGCTAATCGCGCTTGGCAGAACACACTCCGCTTTAATTTTAGCCATAATGACGACGAGAGGGGCGAAATGATACTTTAAAGAGCAAGAGGAGAGTGGAGGCAAAAAAAAAGAAAGAAGAAGAAGAAGAAGAGGGGAATGAAAAGAGTGAAAAAAGGACACGAGAGAAGAGAGAGAGAGAGAAGAGAGAGAGTGAGAGAAGCTGTGAAGGTGATTAGTTGTACTGGCGGATCTTGGCGGTGGAGGAGGTTGGAACACTAATCCTTGCTTTGGTTGGAGACATTTTCGCGCAGTAGGTCCCTTCTTTCCGCCCCCTCTCAATTTTAAGCCCCGTGTCAAGCTCAAGCCCTTCTTTTCCAGCGCTCTCACTTGCTCTCATTTCCTCTGCCTTCTGGCAAGCCCTGCTATTTATAAGAAAAATCATTTTTCTTTTCTCTCCCTCTCTCCCTCTCTCTTTCTCCTTTTTAATTCTTTCCTGGCGTGTTTGATTTTCTGCCCTGCTTTAGAGAAGGTGCCCAGATGAGTGGCAGCCAGCCAGGGCTCGTCTCCTCTCCTCTCCTTCGCTCTTCCTCCCCTCTCTCTCTCTCTCTCTCCTCTTCTTCCTCATCCTCCTCACATGTGGCTTTTTAAAAAAATAAAAAAAACGGGCTGCCGCCAGCTCCCAAAACACATACGCTCGCCACATATCAGATTTACATTGAAAAACAGTAGCGGGGCTGTTTGTATATTGATGACTCGCTCACGTTTCCGAGCGCTCCCCGCCGCTTTGCATAACCAGTGTAGCGATGTGAATTGGCCCGCAGCCCAGACAATAAGCCATAGATTTTTTACAGTATGACATCATTTATCCAGTGCATTATTTGATTGTTTTGGCTCCTTTCTAATTTGATGGATCTGACTGTTGTCTCTTAAAATCATCAGCATCACTTCTTCTGTGTGTAATCTGTTCTGCTGAAAAAGGAGGAGGAAAATGTATGCATTTAGCACACGGCTCCTGCTGCTTCTTGCTGTTCCTTGCTGCTTCTGGAAGCTCAACCTCCACCACCACTACCACTACTACTACTACAACTGCTTCAATGCTCATATTGAAGAACGTTAATCAGGACAGAATAGCATATATTGAAGCTTTGGCCCGCCTCTGTGCATATAAAGAAAACTGCACTTTTCACATTTACATTCATGCCAAACACTCCGGGGCCTGTCAATGCTCGGGGCCAGATATCATCCAAACTGCCATTGATTTGTTTGTCCTTTGGCCCTTTTCCATGGTTTGGGAAAATGAATCATGGCTTTTTTTTTTTTTTGGTTGTTGTTCTTCTTGGCATCATCTGTTTAATCCATACACTGCTCGTTTTCCATAAATAACAGGGCACAACTCAGCTTGGACCGGCTTGTAACGCCGGGGCGCTTTTGTTCTCAAAAAGGATGACAGCAGCGCTCGAGGTGCTTAACACACACACACACACACACACACACACATACACACACATACACACACAGAAAACAACGCACCCCACCTCACCTCAACATCTTTAACCACACTATTAGAGGTAGATTAAATTTAGAGAGCGCCAAGAAGATAAACTTCCGAATCCGTGAGGCTACAAGTTCAAATTTCACAATGTATGCACGCTAATAACTGAGTCACACACACACACACACACACACACACACACACACACACACACACACACACACACACACATATATATACAGACATTTAGAATCATGGAACTAACTCATCAACTGTTTAAAAGGTTCAAGTTACACAGGATGTCTTATTGTATTCATAACCTTTCTGCTCCTCTACATTCCCCCCCCCTCCTTTGCAACAGTGGGTAGAAATTAATTTCCCTGACTTTTGCACGGCCCGAACAGCACAGGGTCAAATTCCGACGTTCATTACCGCCGCCGTTTTTTATTTCACTGTAAAATATGTGCAACTGGATAACAAGAGCTCGGGGAATCCAAGTATAGATTTTTATTTCATGATCCTGAGAAGAAGAAGAAGAAGAAGAAGAAGAAGGAGAAAAAAAAAATTAAAGGAGAATAAACAGCCACCTGGTCAGATGGTGGAGGGGGGAGGGGGGTGCGGGGGGACAGGAACTTAAAAAAAAAAAGAAGAAGTGAGTGAAGTGGTTGGGTTGTTCTAATGCGTGTGTGGGCGGAGATGAGAGATGCAACATATGGAATTCATGTGATGCTGGAGGTTGTCTTTTTGTGTACGTGCACACATATACACACACTTAAGATTTAAAAAAATAAAAAAACTCATTACCTGCATTTTAGTGTAATCTCTTTCTAATTCGGAGTGCTTTGCCATAGATCACCCTCCAACTTAAATTGTACCTGTTATTTTTCAGGTAGGGTGTCTGGGCCTCATATGCATTTTCTAGAGCTTGCTTTACACGGTAATGCACACTAAGGCAACGGTGCCAGGTGTGTGCCTCGGACGTAAACACTGTGTAAGCACGGTAATTGTGCCACTTAGCGAGCACAAGCTGTATGGGTTTACCTCCAAATAACCTTCCCCCAGCCACGGAACCTGCGGCCAACAGCTGCCACGTAGCAGTGTCAGGGACTCAGAGCTCTGTATTTAATATGCTGTAGGCGGAGGGAATCAAATCTCTCAATGTTTAGACTTTCAGATAAAAGAAGGCAGATTGGACCTTTGGATAACCCTGTACATACATTTCCCTGAGGCAGAGCCGCTCTTTATGCAGAATAATTTCATCAGTGGCTGAACTGTGGAGCCACAGCTACAAAGTTACGTTAGCTAACAGATACACTTGGATGTGAGAAGAGAAACTACAGTATAATGGCAGCAACTTCTTTTCTTTTTACTTTCACGGTCAGCAGGCTAGCTGTATGTGTTTTTTTTGATAGCAACGTGTTGCTAGTTGGAACATGTTGAACTTGGAAAGTCAATCTAACTCATGTCTAAGTTTAGTTTAGTTGAACTGTGGAGCAAACCCTGGAAGTCAACGATAATCTTGATTGACAGAAGAGGAACTATTATTTCAAACATGCCTTTTTTTCTTTGTTGAAGGCCATTGTTCTTTGGTAGTTTCCTGGTAGCTAACTTGATATGACTAGAAAACAAATTCTATTGCTGTTGTATCTTTTTTTACTTGGTATTTCTTGGTCTGTAGACATTCCCACATATTCAGATGTAAAGATGATATTCAGTGATGTGTTGTAGAAGTCATCAACCAACAAGGCAACCTGAACACAATGCAGTTCACTGATGATATAAAGTTAAATGGTATTGGCATTGTTCTAGGATTATTCCAGTTTATTCCAATTAAATAACAGTACGTTTATTTATAGAGCATTTTTCAAAATCAAAGTTACAAAGTGCTTCACAAGGCCACACAAATCACAAAAGTCACAAAGTGCTTCACAAGGCCACACAAATCACAAATCATAAAATAACTGCATTATAAAAGAGAACAAATAAAAACATTTGATGATTAGAAACCCTTTCAGTGGAGGAAAATGAAGCTTAAATAACGTCAGGAAAGGCTCTCTGATAAAAGTATGTTTCAAAAATGGATTTCCAAATGCTCTGTCTCCTCTAGTTTTCAAGATTTAGTCTTGTTTTTTTGCATTTTTGGCTATCATTCCTAATAATGACTTCACTCTAAACCATCATTGAGATCTTGGAAGACAGCAACATATCAATACAATGAAGTGAACAGGAGAATGACAAGGTATAAGATGGTGATCAAGCCAAAAGTTTAGCCAGATTACCTGAACTTGTTTGTATGGAATGAAGGTGAAAGCAGGCGCATCTGAAACGTCAGTCCATTGCTACCATTGTGTGCGTTACAATGGAAGCGTAATTGTGTTAAGTCAAAGTTAAACCAGGAAGACGTTCTATAAACTGTGAAGTAAGTTTATTACAGACAGTTTAGTGGGTCATTTTTACCATTTTCCTTAATTACCTCTTCCAAATATGTTTAGTTAGCCTGGTGTTTGTCTTTAATGATCTATTGCTTTATCTCTTTGACCCATCTTTGTTAACATTTCACACCAACATACACAATATCATTACTATTTTAATTTAAAACATTATGGATTTCAGCTGTAGCTTAACCTTTCAAGTCTCTGAGTAATGTTTGCACAAATACGATCTTCTTCAATATGCAGCCTTATTATATGTGTTAGGATTTAATTGTAATTGACTTAAGGCTCTGGTGTATTGTATACAGTGTGACAACATACACTGAGCTGTCACATATAGCTGATTACCTACATTCTAATAATGGAACAGGCACAGATAAACCGCACGTACTATTACTGTCTGGAAGAGCTGAGCAAGAACATCCCTTCATATTAGTCAAAATGTCAGTGTGCCAGTCAGTAATGGACTCTGTAGGTGTTGGATACTACTTGATTAATATCCCCCTGCTTCACCTCAGCGGGCCAGAAACTGCAAACTGTCCCTCTCTTCAAGTAACTTTACTTATTCCTTAAAAAAAAGAAGCAAATCTTTCTTAATCCTCTCACCTTTGCGTGCTAGGTAATGATGCGAAGTGAATAATGTGCTCAGCCTCCCTAAAAAAAAGAAGTCATCCGATCCAGGAATTTTCCTCTTTTTTTTTTTTTTTCCTCTCCTCCCTTTGAGTGACCACTGGGCTCTTAGAGTCACCGTCTGGCAGCGTCCTTGCCAGCCGCCGAACTCAATCAAGTCGGCCCGACAGCTCTGGCCGGAAGAACGCCGGACGATAAATGGAGTGAAACTTTTAGAGGTGTGTGTCAGGAGGAGGTGAAGGGAGACGGAGGCACGAAGAGGAGGAAGAGGAGGAGAGGAGAGGAGAGGTGGAGGGGAGTCGGTCTTCATCCTGTAATGGCAGCGAGTGTGTAAGGAGGAAGGTGGAGGGAGAAAAGAGAGAGCGTTTAGTTGTGATAGATATTGATAGAGATTGTAATGAATGTGGTGTGGGCACGGCACCCTAAAGCGCTGCAGTGGTAATGCAGGGTGACAGTGTATTTGTACTAATAACCCTTAAAAGTGGTGATAAAATACTCCACTCCCCTACTGGAGCCCCTGATGGATGTGCTGGGAGTAATTAAACTCCATTAGGCTGCGGGTCCACTTACCATGCGCCTATATATATATGTGTGTGTGTGTGAGAGAGAGAGAGAATGTGTGTTTGAATGTCTTAAAACACCACTCCCCTCAGGGATCAGGCTATTCCAGGTAGAAGGGCAAGTGTACAGTCATTGTCTGTGTGTGTGTGTGTGTGTGTGTGTGCGCAGGAGTTTAGAACAGCCTGCAGAATGACACGTACTGTACATCATGCGGATCTGTGACGCTAAGTACGCAACCGACTCTTCACTCTAGTCAATTCCCAAAAGGTTGAGAGTGCACAGTAGGTGAGGTGTCAGTGTCAGTGTCATCCAACACATCGTTGTGTTTTGCTGTTGACAGGAAAGCTGCTGCTGCTGTTTTTTTTTTTTGTGTGTGTGTGTGTGTGTTTTTTTTTTAAACCACAGGAGATGTTTTGACTCAACACTGAGCCAGGGGAGAAGCCTGCGGCAAGACCACCGTACCAGACTCACTGGGAATAGCCTGCATCTACCGTCATGTTTTCACTTGGCACTCAACCGCACACTTGCCCAGATGTGCGTCTGACATCCACGCACGCGCGCACACACACACACAGGAACATAGCAGTTGAATAAAGTGGTTGCTATCTTTGACCTGCAGTTGGTAATCACGCAGCATCAAATATGAACAAAAAAGAAACAACCTGGTTTTGTGTGACCCATCTACCGCACGCACACACACACACACACACACACACACACACACACACACACACACACACACACGTTGATTCCAGAGGCCTCGCATCGCATCGCATCACAAGGCTGGCAACCAAGGCGGGTCCGATCTGTTGCGCCCGTCACTGCTTTTAATGACCCTCCTGGGAAACCCCTTACCTGACGGGGGCCTTAGCTTAGCCAACGTGTCCAGGTGCAGCAACATAAGCATTTCATTAAAAATTGAAGCCAATAATGTTTTTTTTTTTTTTAAGCAAAGCTTTCACAAACACGAGCGAAAGGGGAGGGAGAGAAAGGACGGCGAATTTAGAGAAGAAAAAAAAGAGGAGACACTCTGGCACAAATCCAAAACTAGATGTATGTCAGCCGCCACTTCTTCGCCTTCTTTTTCTCCTTTTTTGTCTGTCTCATTTCCTTCCTCCTCCTCCTCTCTCACTCCCTTTCCCTCTCTCCTTCGCTCTCTAATCACACTCTGACTTTACTTGACCTTTCTGCGGCTAATTAGTCGGCTTGCGGGAAAAGGATTGTGGGTAGTATATCTCCAGTGATGATGGTGATGATGATGATGATGGCGGCGGTGGCGACGCTCTGGTCTTTCTACCACTTGCAAATGTGCCGGTGATTAATTCTTGGAGGCCTTTTTTTTTTTTTTTTTTTAACTCCTCTCCTCTAAAACAAACTGTAAAACATTGTGGGTTGTGGTGACCTCTCAGTGCTGCCTGTGGGTGAAAGAAAAACGGTGCCTTAAGGTGGCATTACAATACGTCTTTATTATTATATCATTTTTTAAAGCATACAAGCACATTTGAGATAAATGTATCAGTTTGTCAAGTCAAATCTTTTCCTGAATATAGTTGAGCTTCATAAATGCCCTGCTCTTCTTCGAAATATTCTCTATGATCACACTCTGTTGAATAATCTCAGTAATTGTGCATCAGTTGGGTGGCTATGATCACATGCTTTATTAAAACTGACTGTGTGATGGGAGAGATACAAGCCGCTGTTTAGACTTAGAAATAATTAAACTAATGCCATTGATTCGTCTCTCGGGGAAAATCACAGTTGATTGTGCTAGTTGTAACGAGTGGGTGGAATGGCGCTGGAAAATATCATTTTTTATTACTTTGCTTATGTCAAATGTGTTTTTGTCTTCGTGCACACACATGCGGCTAAAACGCTTTCGAGTGTGTGTGTGTGTGTGTGTGTGTGTGTAAGAGTGTGTGTGGTGGCTGTTCTTGGCGTGTTGACGTGTGCCTTCAGGTGCATAGTGTTCTCCATTTCACGCATAAGAGTTAGCTCCAGCGAACACACACGCACACACACACACACACACACACACACACACACACACACAAACACACACACACAGGGACAAGGTGAATGCATGCAAAACATCCACCCACATACTCAGACAAACTGGGGAAAGGAGAGGTAAAAGCAGGTGTGTGTGTGTGTGTGTGTGTGTGTTAGATGCTCAAAGTGAATCCTGTGTGACTGACTGTGCGTCTGATGTTTCAGTGTCTGCTGCCTCATTATTACAACTTATGCTGTTTTTTGAGATGAATAATTGATCTTCTTTTAGCTGAGAGAAGAAACATTTCTAACATTTTAAGTGAGCTTCCAGTACATCACAATTTATATACTTCATAATAATAATCAATGGAAGCAACTCATATATCAGGTTCATAATTAGTATGGTTAAAAAACATTCTAAATATAAAACAGAACTATTATATGTATGTGTTACCAGCCACAAATATAATGCATTATAATACATTACTATGATATGTTAAAAATGTAATGTAGACACATATAAAAGTAATATTTTATAAGCTAATTACAATATATTTAGACTATATATGTTTCAATTGGACTACTTTAAGGCCGTATACAAGAAGTGCAATTTATAAGGAACACCTGTGCAATCCAATGCAATCCAATACAACATCTGTACCATAAACTCTAAGGTGATAATATTACTGTATGTGTTATTGAGGCTGCAGTGGGTGGTGATGCTACTCTGGACTTCATTATATTGGAAAGTGTTTTGTTTTGGATTGCATTAGATTGCACATGTGTTCCTAATAAAGTGCCCAGTGAATTTGGAGAAGACTGTGCAGAACCATTATTGTTAACTGGAAAAAATATAATGTAATTAGTTAAAACATTTTGTTACTGGTCATATTTTTTGATATTTATGCTTGATGGGGGAGGGATGGAGGGGGCATCGTAGGG
Organism: Scomber scombrus; assembly: GCF_963691925.1. Lineage (NCBI taxonomy): Eukaryota > Metazoa > Chordata > Actinopteri > Scombriformes > Scombridae > Scomber > Scomber scombrus. The sequence continues at coordinate 3,955,647 of NC_084981.1, forward strand.
GATTGCCTCATCTCAGTGTTTCTAAACTCTTAGTTACAGCCCTGACTGATGAATATTTAACTAATAAAATCAATCATAATCACATTTCCATTCCTATCAGGCCTTGTGGGCTTTTTTTGTATAAAATAAATAAAGGTCAATCTAACCTGACATATAACCTTTGCTGTTAATGCTTTCCATCAGTGTTAATATATTACTGTTCCATTAATGCTTCAATATGTAGTACACTTCTAAAATAGACTATTGTTAATTTCTTGTGAATTACTTTACAGCTGTTAGATTTATTGCTATTTATTAAAAAAAAACACACTTTATCTTTTAATTTCTAATGTTCTATTTTGAACTTAGCTTTTGCATTATATGAATATACTTACATGTAAATAAATGTCACTTTAAGATTATAAATATCTGCAAAACGTACAAATTGATGTGTTTTTTCCATGTTTTTACTTGCAGCTTTAGCTCTCATTCCCTTCATTGGTTGAATTGACCGCACTCCTTCATCACATACATTGATCATTCACCATCCAACCAGTAATGCACTCCTCTCATTCTATAACCGCTACACTCCGTCATGACGCCGCTTAATCAAATCACAATTCATCTTCTTTTTTTCTTTTTTTTTTTTTTAACAACCAAAAACGCATTTTCATTTTCTCAATCCCACCACTCAAAGAAATACCTGCTCCTCCTCCTCTCCATCAAACATGCATCAATTAAGCGTGATGTGAGGAGAAAGGACAATCTATAGTTTGGAGAATTTATTCAATTTGCATCCGTAATTGCGTGCAATTTACAAACTCATTATTTAACAATTTAGTGCATTTAACAGCAGCTGGAGGGCAGATAATGGTTGGGGCTATAGGGGGCGAACGCAGGCCCCAGATGGACCCCCAAAACATGATGCAAAGCATTAAAATGATGATATTTGTCTGTCTGAGTCGTTAAGCCAAGATTCGAGTGGGTAAAAGCGTGACACAAAAGAAAAAGATAATGTGCAAGATTTCGGCTCTGAATCAGTCAGAATATGATTGTTTTGACTTGAGTTTTAATGGAAATATTCCTTTAAATGTTTGGTGAAGAGCTCCAGTTTAAAATGAACACCAGTGCTGTTAGTAGAAGTAGGGATCTGGCATATTTTAACTTTCCGGCTCCGTCCGACATTTCTGTGAAACCACTTTAGTCACTGATAACTTTGAAGGTGACACACACAGCCCTACTGCCTAACAGCCTTTGTGCTTTTATTACATTTGGCATGTCCACAAGAGCCCATGAAAGAGTGTTTTTTTTCTTCTTTCCTCAGCAAAGTGTGGGTGGCTCACTCGCTTTTTAGCTCCTTTTTTTTTCGGATTCAGACTCGATCCGCAGGCAAGACGGCCTTGTTAAGCTCTAATAGAGTCCAAGGATTTTCAATGTATGATGCTGTACTTAAAAATCGGATTGTGTGTGTGTGTGTGTGCGCCTCGGTGTGTCACAGCGCGTGTGTGTGTATATGTGTGTGTGTGTGTGCGTATGATGGCCTCTCCCTTCCTCTCCTCTCATAACTGATTGTTTACTGAGTGCTTTCCACCTTTTTTCCCTGAGCCTGTAAGTATAAAATTTTAATTAGGAACACTGACAGGTCTGGCGCATGATCCACAGCCTTGCATCCATCACAGGAGGAAAAAAAAAAAGAAAGAGAGAAGGAAAGACTGAAAGAGAGAGAGAGAGAGAGAGAGAGAGAGACTCTACTTTCACGTCTCTACCTCTACCCCCCCCCCCCCCCCCCCTCCTCGGTCTCCCCTCTCCTGACGCGAGCGCCGGACTTGAGCAGCAGGTGCCATATTACTGTGTACAGAAAAGCAATTAGGCAGCATATTGGATGAATGAGGAGTGCATTAATATTAGCAAGTGCATTTGTCAGTGGCGTTTGATGCGAGTCCTTTTCTTTTCTTTCTGCAACATTAAGATTGTGGCGCTCATAAATTCACTGCTTAAACCACCATCTGCTGCGCTGTCAGCGCACGGCGAGGAGAGAAGAGAGGAGAGAGAGAGGAGCCATTTATTCCCTTCTGTCTGCCTCACTGGGGGAAAGAGAGTGAAAGACAGATAGATAAGAAGAAAATGCATTCATTCCCTCCCTTTCTTTGCCTTTCTTTTTTTCGCTTTTCCTTTTCTTTCCTTTTTTTTGTTCCACAGGGACTGACTGTGTATTAGGATTTATGGAGATGCTTGGCGCACAGCAAGCGACAGTGCTCTTAAATCTGGCTCTTTTCCTATTGTCTGGAGTGCTACCTTCTGCTTACCGACACGCGCGTAGACACATCGCTCCTCATTGTGCTCAACAAGGAGATAAATTCTTCCGCGCGAGCCAATTCAAACAAGCGTAGAAAATAACTTAGAATAAACAGGTGGTTCGGCCATCGTAAGTCAGCGCCGCGTGTGTGGCTAGAGGTCGAGCTTCACCGTGACCTCTGTGTCGTTAGATTTTTCCTCTATTTTGCTACATGTGTCCTCAGCTACTGTTATTTAAAGGATGGAGGATGGATATTCTGTGTTTGTTAGTGTCAGCAAATCTAATAAAAATACAACCAAAGCCAACAATTGATTCGTTCTAACAAGTATTGTCTGTCTCCTCTGTGCCATAGAGCTCCATTGTTGTTCAAACACTAGTAACAACACATACTGATGCACAGGGAGACATGTTACACACTGTACTTTATTTTAACTCAATCACACACATATAAGCTACTGTCTTCCTATCATAATCAGTAAATAATGCACCAAATGTATGCGTGTGAATCCGCATCTAAAAATAGTCCCCAACAAAAGCACCTTTTCCTCTTGTTTGAGGAGCATTTAAAAACAACAGAACCCAGCTGTTTTAGAAAACGGATGACTCATTTTTTTAAAAATTTTTTTCAAATATGATGCTGTATATTTGAGAAGCATTTTTAATGAGTTTGGGTCTCAGGCAAGTAGGAACACATTGTTAATTTGGGCCTTTTCATGGGATTTATTGACATTCATGAGTACACACAACAACACCAGCTTTATCCTTTAAACCAGACAACTTCCTGTCCCTATCTTGGATATTATTGATACTTACATCTGAGATAGAAGTTGACTTACTGTTCTTTTTTTTGGGATAAACCGGAAAACCTTTGCGGTTTTACATTTGTAATTTTTCTCCATCAGCTGAGGAGGTGGTGAGTGATGTTGGGGAGGATGCATTACCATGCGCCGGTGCATCATTGCATAAACCTATTATCAGATGCATTGTGTGGAGGTATTTTTAGAGGCGAGGGAGGGAAAGGCATTTCTGTGCTCCTGGCTGGCTGCTCCGGTGCCGGCAAACACTCGGCATTGAGCCGCCGTGTTGTTGTTGCCTTCTCCGGGGGCAATCGTCTAAGTGTCACGCTACCTCTGGCGCTGGGGTTGTGTGTGTATATGTGAATGTGTGTATGTGTGTGTGTGGGGTGGTGGTGGTGGTGGTGGGGGGAGTTGAAACGACCCCCCCCTCCCTAACCCCACCCTCCATTAAAAAAAAAAAAAAAAAGTAAAAGAAAGAAAGAAATAACAGAAAAGTGTCACTGGAAGATTACTGTCATACCGCTGTCACCGTGACGATGCCCCGCGGGCATTACGGGGGCGGGATTGGCAGGGGTCGGATGGTTGGATGGGGAGGTGGGAGGGGGGGCAGTCGAGCACCACTCCCCTTTCTCTTTCTTTTCTCACTCTCTCTATCTCTTTCTCTCTCTCTCTCTCTTTACCCCCCAGCCCCTCGCTTTCCTTGGTGATTAGCTCGCCCCGCGGTGAGCGCTAAGCGGCCTAATCTGCAACTGCTAGGTGGTGGGTGTAGAGAAGCAGAGAGACAGAAAGACAGACACACATAGAGTAACAATACACAATCTTAAATGAGAACAAACGCACACATAGACACACAAATACACAAACAATAATTATTAGAGTGGTTTGTTTTTGCTTTTCAGTGATCTGTAGTGAACATCTCTCAGTTTCTCATTTCCTTGTTTTATTGTATAATGAAGGCTTTCAAACTAAATAATCTTGATTTCTTTGCATATTTCTTTGGCAACATTAAAACACATAAATATTCATTGCAAGAAAGTTAAAGGATCATTTCAAGGTGTTTTTTACTCAAAGTCCACCTGCTAGCTTTTTTCTGGGCTTTAAACAGCATCTCACAGTCTTCATCACGGGGTGCAATTTTACTTGCATCTTATTTTTGGACCATTAATTCCTATTTTAAAAACATATTGCTCAACAAGTGAAATGCTGAGATGTGGAAATGCCATGACTCAGCTAAAAACAAGTCTGACAAATGAACAGATGCAGGCAGTCAAATTGGATTGTAAGGGGTTTTAAACAAACTCCCCCAGATTAGACTTAAACTTTTTTTGGAAGAGACAATCCATTTAGAAACATCCAACACAAATTGAATTTTAAACCACTATACTTAACATAGCTATGTGCACATCATTTTGTCTGCAATGAAAAATTATTACCAACATTTTAGCAGGGGCTGACATTTAGTTTTACCTTCAAATAAATTGGTTTATATAATCTAGCTAAACTCCCTGCTTGGTTACAACTTTCTGATCATTCGTCAGCTCTTTTCTTGCCCAGTTGGACTTTGTTGTAGTAGCGATGTCGTCATGGTCCTAGATCTCAGCTTTTACTTTGGTGAGTACACTAATAAAAATGATGGATGCAGCTGCAAAACTAAGATCCAAGTCATGATAAATTGTAGTTTTCCTTTAATGAACTAAACCAAAGGAAAATGAGAGGCAGGTGAAGGTGCAAAGAAAAAGCAAGTTGACTGTTTTTCCTTTGTCTGATAGCCAAACTTCATCTTTTAGAGTCTTGCTGGGTGACCAATGCGTAGCAAACCAAAGTGAGCCCTCCTGGAGTGGTTTAATCTCACCCAACATGGCTCCCCGCCATGTAGTTCCCCCTCGAAACGACTCATCTGGATGTCATCGCGGGCATATGGGCACCATATTGTGTCTGACAGTGGCGACTGGTGGCGTGTGGTTTCGCCGCGTTAAAGTGGCGACTCTTGAAGTGTTGTGAATTCAGCATTTTTTGCAAAGTGTGGACTGTCTGCGAGGGTCCCCGTGGGCTACGTACCACTGACACCCTCTTATGTACACACAGATTGTGTAGTCAGCCTTAAACAGCCACACATGCAGATGCAGATGTGCCGCACACACACACACACACACACACACTCTTATTAAACCTGATTCAGCCGTGCGAGAGCCCCTACATCTGCCTTAAATCATAACTGATCAGCCTCCCCAATCAACCATTTTGGCCCCGTCCAAAATGCTCCATTTCCTGACCCGGCTCCTCAACGCTCTCCTCGCTATTAGTCAAAGCCTCTCTCTCTCTCTCTTTCTCTCTGTTTCTTTTTTTAACAACCCTTCCCCAAACACTGCCGCTGCCAGGTTTGTCAGCCGGCGTAGATTTAGCTGCCTTGTCAGTAGCACTGCTGTCCTAATCTCTATCACAGCCTCAACTCTGGCCTCAAGGAATGATCAGACAGAGAATGAGACAGAGAGAAAAAAAGGAGAGAGAAAGAGAGAGAGAGAGAGAGAGAGAGAGAGAGAGGTTTTTGGTGCCAGAATTGCTTTTTTAAATTTCTTTTTTTTTTCTTCAAATAAGCAAATGTGTAATGTGGCAAAGGCCCAGTGCAGACCTACCCGCAAGATGTTTATGACTAGAAAGCTGCAGCCTCCTCTTGGTCTTTTGAAAGAGAAAGGGTTAGGGGAGGATGGGGTGGGGGTGGGGGGGGTAGGGAGGAGAGGCAGACTTGGCACACAATGCTCTGTCTAGTGTTCTGAATTAGCGAGGGTCCCTTTCACCCCCCCCCCCTCCCCAAACTCCCACCCCTCTGTACCTTCCCTCCTTTATTTTCTTTGTCTTTTTTTTCTTAATCTTTGATAGACTTTTTTTTTTTTTTCACTTCACTCATAATAGCTAGCGGCTTGTCATAAAGTAGGCTAATTTATGAAAGCTCTACTGTGCTGGCCTGTGATTTTAAGGATCACAGTAGGAGCACGTGCTTGTGTTTTTTGGGGTACTCCAGTGTGTGTGATTATGCGATTATATCCACAGCTTCAGGTCAGGATCGTTCTGCCTCGTTTTCAGAATGGGACCGCCTTATTCCTCAACATTCAAAAATTCTGAAAACAATACGGCTATCTATAGATCAGTTTATACTTAGTTGATACAGGCTAATGTTTAAGACTTTTTCTAATTGGACGGACCGTCCAGAAGGTCTTTCAGCCACAAGTTTAAAGTCTTCTGAGATATTTGTACAAGAACAAGGCGGTAGCTAAAACCTTGTGTATTTCTATTGCTTCTTGCCCACAAACAGCCTTCTGGTCCTTTTGAAATCTTGCTGCCACAATTGAGAGCCAGCGTTATTAAATCCGGCGCAAAATCACGCGATCGACGTAATAGGGGAAGTTTGGTCTCGTTTGTCAATCTTCGTCGTCTACGAATTATTTTATGACTGCGATGCGAGCCATCAGCGCAGGCTGAGGTCTAGCCTGGTTCCTGGTTCCAGACCTCTGAGTGGCTGCCAACATCTCTGATTTGTTCAGCACTTCAAAAAAAAAAGATGAATGGAGTTAAACAAATCAATGTGATTGTCAGGCATAGTTGAGGACAACAGCGAAAGACGTCAGATGTGCGAAAAGAAAATGGAATGGAACATAAGGAAGTCTACAGTTTTGTCTTAGATCCGGTGTGCTTTGTTATATTGTTATATATAAGTATATGCACCAGTGCCTCTCCAAAGGTAAGCCATCACCTCTATTTATCATTCATATCTGGGCAAAAACAAATCAAGAATCTAGCGCTTTGCTATTTGGATAATGAACGTATATCCTTTTGGAACTTCAGATCTACTAAATCCATGTAACTCACACTTACCTTTAAAAAAAAAAAACCTCACTGGCAGACTTGGTGAAAGTGCTGGCAAAAAAAAACAAGCATATTTTTCCTCTGATACATTTACAGTGCAGCCAGAAGGCAAAGCTCTCGAATTTACCAGTCAGTCTACTTTCCAATCCTTCACCAATGTCATGAGCTTTGGGTAGTGACTGAAAGAATGACATCGCAGATAGAAGTGGCCAAAATGAGTTTCCTTCAGAGAGAGAAAGGTTGAGGAACTCGGAGTTGAGCCGCTGCTTCTTTGCATTGAATCGAGCCAACTGAGGTGGTTTGGGATGCCTTCCTCTAGGGGTGTTCCAGGTACGCCTAGCTGGTAGGAGACCCCAGGTCAGACCCACAACATGCTGGAGAGACTACATATGTCTTCTGGCCTGGGAATGAATTTGGATCCCTCAGGAAGAGCTGAACTGTGTTGCTGGGGTGACTGATGTCTGGGTTTTTCTTACTTAGTTCCGATGCCACTGCTACCTGGTCCTGGATAAGTGATGGAAAATAGATGTATGGATGTATGGATGCCATCTCCTGCCTTAACTAAAATGATATAAATGGAAACACTATTACTGAGCCAACACAGCACGCAAACTACTACTTGGACTATTTGAAAAAGTGACTGGATGCTGAAGCATGGCAGTTGTTTTCTAGTTTCACTCGACATGCTTTACAAGTGTATTTGCTATATACGTACTTACAAATGTAATGTTTGCTCTGTGCATTGCGCTGTAAGTCAATAGTATGTCATCAACAACACACTCACAAAATGAAGCTTCTTAGTAATCATGGTTAATATTGTGGTGTCTGAGTGTTTCCAGTGTGAACACATCCTCAAAACCTGCTTAGACTTAGTGTATCATATACACACGGCTTCTGAGTTCCTCCCACCTTTTAGTTGCTCTGTAACTGACCTTTGACCCTTCCTGTGTGCAGGGGGGCAAAACTAAAGAGGGTTTTCCCAAAAGGGATCACTGAAGAGTCACAGTGTAATTACTACATTTAACAATGCAGCAAGACAAACTACAGTTACATCACATACACAGTGAGTTACCCCAGTTACTGTAGTAACTGTGCAACTTTTACAACTCTGATCACTATTTTCTTGTCTATTTTTAACCAAACAAGTGCAACAGAGATGATCCAAGACTATAAACTACTAATTTGAGATAATTGTTAGAAATTAGGTGGTCATCTAATAGTTGTTTTATTCATGCAAACTTCAGTGTAGTAATGGGAGACAGTAGTGTATTTAAGGATGTAACCTGACTTTTTACAACTCAGAATAACAGGTGAGTTAAGGGAGCTTCATGCAGGAGCAGCTTGGTGTCTATAAGTTATCATATAAACTCTCAGTAACAGATAACAGTAGAGACTACTGGGGTAGAATATGGGTTATATTATAATGATAAGTCTAGGGAACAGTGTGTAGTATGTGGGTTAAATTATACTGTAAGTAGGGACTGCTGGACTGCATGTGGGTCAAATCATACATTTCAAATTGGGACTAGTGTGCATTATATATGTTTTAAAGTTAAATCCAGTCAAATTCCTATTTTAGCCTACTCTACCCGTTTGAGTCTCCAGTGCACCTCAGAAATTCAGCTTTTGTTGGCTCCCTTGTGAATTCATAGAAAAATGTACTTGGTGAAAATTCTCATAGTCCACTACACTGCAAGGTCATTGCTAAAAACGTGTCTCACACAGCTCTAATCTTCCTCACACATACATACACTCAGTCACACACACAGAAAGCAACTCATCCACAACCCGGCGGCCTGTGAGCCCGTCAGATATATAATTTTCTTCAAATGCGCCGACTAGTTTGTCTGTATCCTCTGTGCCCTTTTTCAATCCGAGCATGCCGACTCATCCTGTCGCGGCCCGTCTTTCACAAATCACACGGCGGCGGGGCCGTGATCGGAGAGAGGGACAATTTGTCAGCCGTATGCATGAGTAAGCAACAGATTCACCATCCATTACACTGACCGGACAGAGGAAGGAGGAGAAGAGAAGGGATGGAGGGATTGTGTGTGTGTGTGTGTGTGTGTGTGTGTGTGTGTGTTTGTGTGTGTGTGTGTGTGTGTGTGTGTGTGTGTGTGTGTGTGTGTGTAGGCTTGTGAGAGCCACTTTGAATTTTTAGACTTTGAAGAAAGGGCATTTTTTTGCAAAGTGAGGATATTTCTGCTGTTTGTCATCTTCAAGAGTAGTTTGGTGTTTGAATTGTGGTTTTGGGGTTAAAGGAATACAACATGTTCAGCAAAAAGAACAAAACATACATAACAAATCAGCCTTAGCACTACTAAAACTACTACTATAATAAATGACCATTTGTCTGGCTGTTTATGGTAGATCAGGGCTGTCAAACTCAATTTAATTCAAGGACCACATACAGCCACATTTGATCTCAAGTGGGTCAAACCAGTAAAACCATTGCTTGGATATAGACATATATATACACTACGGGTCAAAAGTTTTAGAACACCCCAATGTTTCCAGTTTTTTATTGAAAAAATGTTTTCAAGCTTACCATCTTGGTCTTTTTTCCTAAGGTAGTTCTGGCATAGCTTGGACTTATGTTTTAGGTCATTATCTTGCTGTAGGATGAACCACTGACCACCATGTTTCCTCCTCCATGTTTAACAGTTGATGTCACACACTGAGGAACCATCCTTTCGCCTACTAACAAAACTCCTGCGTGATGAACAGAATATTTTAAATGTTGATTCATCAGTCCATAACACCTTCTTCCAGTCTTCAGTAGTCCATTGGCGGTGTTTCATGGCCCAGGCAAGCCTCTTCTTCTTATTCTGACATCTTAGCAATGGCTTTCTAGCTGCAACTCCACCTGTCAAACCTGCGACTGGAAGTCTTCTCTTCACAGTAGAAACTGAGACTTGCTTACTACGACCACTATGAAGCTGTGCTTGAAGCTGTTGTCCTGTGAGCCGCCTATCACGCAAGCTGTTGACTCTCAGAAACTTGTCTTCTGACTCTGTTGTGGCTTTGGGTCTGCCAGACCGCTTCCTTTCAGAGTTTCCCCCAGTTTCTGAGTGAAACTATACTCACTGACACCTTGACTTTCTTCGCAATTTCTCTGTAGGAAAGACCTACATTTTTAAGTGTTTTTGTATAATTTTCAGTTTTGGGTAACCTTACCTTTTTTTTAACCTCTCGCAGTTCACCACTTATCTTTGTACCATTTCAAGCTATTCATCAGACTTGAATTGCTTGAATTTCAATAAAAAACTGGAAAAATTGGGGTGTTCTAAAACTTTTGACCGGTAGTGTATATATATATAAAATATATATTATAACTTTCTAATAATAAACAATGTATTTACAAATTCTTTTTAAAATGTATCCTTCAGATCTAAATCAAACCGCAAGTGATTTATCTCCATTGGACGTCCATGAGCAGATCAGAAGCCTTGACTGTGAGTGACGAGTGAATATAAGGGAGAACAGTGGAATAAGTTTTCATACTTTGCAAAGTTCTCCAGCGGGGGTTGGACCCCTTGGTGGGCCATTAGTATGTTTGACACCCCTGGATTAGATGAAGATTGAATTAAAAATGTCACATTAAAAGCTTTTTTATTGGTGAACCATTTGACACTTTAAAGCAGTATTGCTGTGATGCAATACAGGATGACTTGACTACATCTGACTCTGACTAACCACCTTTTATTAAACATCTGCTCCAAGTTTTTTTTTTAAAGAAAAACAAAAGGCCTTCATTTAGATTTTACATTTAGGTTTTATGAGCACTCTTTAAATATTGAAAGAGAATACTGAAGAAAAGATGTAGCCACTAGTGATTTGAAGGTGTAGACAACAGGTGCTCATTGCTCATATGCTTAATATTCAGTATTGACAGACAACAGGCTTCCCACTAACCCTTTTACATACACTATTAGACTCCAGGCTAACTTTTAAATGACCAATAGAAGGCTTTTCAGTTTTGAAACAGTTCCACGTCGGTGAATGTGTATCTCTGTGTGCTGCACAGTGATTTTTACTCCCTGTACAGTTTCCAGTGCTAGACTCTGCTTGTTCACAGCACAGTAGACTGTGTTATTTTTGTATCATATGTTGTGGAAATGTTACAGATCTTTTATCTCCGCCAGACTGTCAGTGTTGGCTGCATTTGATATTACTCATCGTTTTGCTTCAGACATACTATACCTCCTAATATTCTCAAATTAAAATGCTAGTTTCCTATTATGACTCAACATTGTGTGTGCTAGTGTGATCACAGACCACCTACGTTCCCGCTATAGAGGAAATATATTTCACCCTATTTCCAAAAAAACCTTTACATGTCTCTTTGGCCAATGAAGCCTATTACAGCCCCTTACATATAACGTGTATATAATATGTGCATAAATATAGCTACAATGTAATATCTCAGATGAGCTTTCAATGTAAAGTGATGGAGGACTAAATCGACAGTGTGTACACACAGTCATTTAAAAGTAGATGATCAGCTTCTATTGAGCTTCATCAGTGTGAGTTAGTCATATCAAGTGATATCTGACACATTTACAGTCTTTTTAGCATCACATTCCCTCTTAGTGTTTCCCTGTTGAAACATAGAAGACTTGATTTGACTCATTTGGACGGCTGAAGCTTCATATTAGCTTCAGATCAACTTTTAAATCCATGTTAAAACAGAAGGAGGACTGTGGATTTAGTCCTCCATCACTTCCATTGTAAACACATTATGAAGAGATCTTCTAATGGTCAGTATGAACAGTATACACTCAATTCACTTTTTAATCCTCCAGGTATACTCACAGGCATAGGTAGTATAAGCGTCTTTAAGGTGGGGAAACATTCTCAGAACTTAAATAATTCTAGCTTTTGACTACTCAGCAAATGAGTGGAAATGAATTGAAGTACAGGGATGAAAGACGGAGGAAGAGGAGGAACAAAGAGAGAGATAGTAGAAGGGGTCGACATCCCACATATTTGTATGCCATCCTGTAGAGGCAGTGCATATGTATGTATGAGGTTATGTGTGTGTGTGTGTGTGTGTGTGTGTGTGTGTGTGTGTGTTTATGGACTCAAAGAGAACTTCTCCTGTGTGTGTGGTAAACTTTTACCATATTTTTTGCTGTGTGTGTGAGATCATGCTGAAACTATACCCTCCTGTTTCAAACACTTGTATATGTATGCGTATATATATGTGTGTGTGTGTGTGCGTGTGTGTGTGTGTGTGTGTGCGTGCTGAATCTCCACATGAAGGCGGTTTGATGCCAGGCCTCTGAGGTCCTGAATAGAGTAACAGGCACATTTCATACATCTGCTTTTGTTAGGCGCTGGAGAAAAGTCGACACGTGTGCGAGTGTGTTTGTGTGCGTGTGCGGGTTTCTCTACATGTGTATTCAGTATGTCAGCGAGATTAGCGGAGTAGCGGGCCAAGTTTTGTAGTTTTACAGAACATGAAAAACCTTGAGTAGTCCCACACCACCAGTGAAGGAGAACCTCTCTGCGCTTGTAAAGCCTGACTGTGAACTCCGGAGTCGACTAACAGCACCACAAAGACTTCACTGAGACTTGTTATAATGTTGGGAGCATGTGATTGAATGGCTGTTCAAAATGGGATCATTTGTTATGTTGGATTCACTGATCTTTTGTGCTATAAACAGAGCTGTGGTTAATATACTGGTAGACATACAGCTGACCTCCAGGAGGTTGTATCATAAGGCAAATAACCTTAAATAACATCACACATCATCCTGAACTTTATGATTTTTCCCTTTAAACAACCTGTTATCATATAGCTTTGAGTGCAGTGCCACTAACTAATAATGTAATTAAACCTGTCGTGATAACTACTTTTATTGGATGATATATTGTCTCAGAAAAAATCGCGATAAACAATATTATTGTCATTTAAAGATAATTTTATACCACTGATATAATGATAATATAATAGCATGATAATGCAAGGGTGGCAGGGGATGGGATTGGAGAGTGTGTGCTACACTTGTGTAAAACACAGACTGCCATTATGGTTGGGGACAGAGTTATTTACCTTTAATTCTTCTACAGTCTCCACTCAGGACGTACACAGTGAGGAATGGAGGACACTACTCACTTAGTCAATGTGATGATAAGTCCATATATAGACATGATGATGCTGATGATGACGTTATTGTAAGATAAGCTGATGACATAATAATTGTGACAGGCCTAATTGTAAATGAAATATACATAAAACACATTTACATGGTATTGTTGCAGCAGTTACAGGGAGTTTCTTTGATGAATGATGTATTGAGCAAATACACATCTGTATATAATGCTATAAGGTAAGTACAATCTGTAGAGAAACCCAAATACTGTGTTGGATGTATTGTTTGTACAGAAGACTGATACAAACCATATAACTGTTTGTACTTCTACTGTTAGGAAAGAACACAGGATTCTGAGGATGAAGTTGTAATATTTTGTTATAAAAGTCCATACAAGGATAAAGTGATCACTTTGAGACACAATTACCATAAAAGAAGAATGGAGATTAGTTTTATGAAAAAAAAAGAAAAATGAAGTCATAATTTTTATGAGATAAACTCAATAATATTATAAGAATAATGGTACATTTTGACCCGTGAGGACAAAAGTTGCATGGTTGACAGAAAGAGACAACGATATTAGGTGTGAATATTTTAAAATCCTTACAGTACATACCATGTATATATATATTTATATATATATATATATATATATATATATATATATATATTATCTACTGCACAATTACTGTTACTGTGCAGTTTTTCTATATAAAATACTTTGTGCTGTCAGTATTGTCACAGGTGTCTGTCACACTAAGCTAACTAAGCTAATCTGCATTAAGTTATGATGAACATACATTGTTTACATTAAAGCAGACAACTTGGTGTTTAACCAGCAGCTGCCCACTAGTACTACTCCAGTGCTGTACTGGTGAATACTGATGGTGGGCTTGCCCCAGGGCATGTTGGCAGCAGTTGTTTAGAGAGGGGAAACATCTCTGACATTCTTCCCCTGCCTAAATGTTGATCTTCTCTAACCTTTAAACTGCTGCCAAACCCAAAACTCTACAGAATATTTAAAGCAACTATTTTTTTTCTGTTTAAAAAAAATCATCTATGAGCCGCTACAGAAAGAGAACAGAGAAATAGAAGCTCATCATTTCTTCTACAATTTAAAATGGATGCAAAAATCATTCAAAAAAAAAAAAAATCATTTTTTGTATGTTAATAAAGTTGTGTTGACAAAAGTAGCCAGAGCTGCAAGGTGAAGGGCTCACCCTAAAACTGCTGGCAGGACACTTTGAACTGCAAATAACGCCAATATGACTCTTTTATTACGAATGTCTGATCCATGAAAGTTTTATATTTGTAAGACTTTCCTCAAGCCTAGAAAAATGATTTTAAAATCTGTCATCAAAGTCTACGAGCCATGTGGGAACTAGCAGGCCAGGCCAGCAGGAGAAAACACTGCTGCTCAGATTGAGTGGGCTGCACACCTGGAAGTAAGACCCTAAAGTTAGACATTTTTTGACTCATGCACCAGGCCAGCAAGTCTTGGACTGGATAGGCGCTGTCTTTGAGTCTGGTACACAGGTCCTATTATACATCCCTCCTTCAAAGAAAGCAGGTGTTGGGACATATTTTGGATGTAATTAGCTTAGCAGGACCAAAGTATTGCAATAGTACGTCATACATCATCCACATGACTAATGTTAGCAAAGTGACAGTTCAAAGACAATTACATTTTAATTTATTTTTTTAATTTCTAGTAAAAAATTAAAAATAGCCTAAAAATGTTGTCTAATAAGTATATTATAATGTAGTGTGATATGTTCACCAGCAGTGTGATGGCACATTTTGTTAAATAGAAAAAAGGGAAACAACAACAACAACAACAACAACAACAAAAACCCAACTGACTTGATGCAGCTTTAGTTGTGTTGTACTGGCTAATCTTCTCTCTACTTATTATATCTGGTAGTAACAGCACACTAACTCAGTGGTAAAAGAAAAGGGAAAGAAGCTTTTGTACAAAAACAGTTGTAAAAGATGATAAAAGCTCAGCTGCACTGACGTACAGCACATGCAACACAGCAGCACTGTTGTCTACTCATAAACTTTCACTTATGCAGCAACAAAAATACACTGAAATACACACACACACACACACAGACACACACACACACACACACACACACACACACACACACACAGATGCACCTACACACTTCCTAAAACTGACATCTGCACTCCTGTGTCCGTACACAAAGATTTGCCTACACACACACACACACACACACACACACACACACACTCACACACACACACACACACACACACACACACACACACACACACACACACACACACACACACACACACACACATACTTCTGGTGTGAATGGCCCTTGCCCACAGGCAGAGTTTTCACAGTAAACTAACCTTGATCAATAACCTGCTATGGACCTCAGCAAAACCCACTGTTCTCCCTACTGCTGGATTTCAATATCACGCCTGTTTGAACACTCTAGCCACGGGCCAACTGTGTGTGTGTGCGCGTGTGTGTGTGTGTGTGTGCGTGCGTATGCATGTTCTGTACAACTGCTGCTGCTGCTGCATGAATTTACAAGAGCCTGTGAGCATGTGCGAATGTGTTTGTGGCCTCGTGTATGCTGCATGTGTGTGTGTGTGTGTGTGTGTGTGCTTCAAGGAATCTTTGTGCATGAATTTCAATGTGTGTTTTTTTGTGTGTGTGTGCGTGTACGTGTGTGTTATAGTGTGTGTGCGTGTGTGTGTGTGTGTGTGCGTGTGTGTGTTGGAGTGAAGCCTCGGGGTCTGCTGTGAACGGTGCTAACTGGCCCTCTGAACTCTTCCCTGTGAAGAGAAAAAGAAAGCCACCGGGCATGTGCAGAGGACAGCATGCCATTTACCTGGGCTACGGATGGTTTTTAAAACTGGCAAGAGGGACTTCCATACACACACACACACACACACACACACACACATACTGAAGATACTCCTGCCTTTTTGCCTCAAACGCAAAAGCACACCTTTGCTCCCTCGCCTCAAACACAAACACACTTCAAAAGTTTTTTTTTTTTCTTTTTTCATTTTTCTTTTTTTTTATTTTTGGAAGCGATACAGGCTGTACTACCCCTGCGTTTAAAGAGCCTAACCGCTCTCTTCATGTGCCCTTTTCTTGCTTCCTGCCTCTGCAAAAAGGCCCCAATGCGCCAAAAGAAGAAAAAAAAAAAACTCGGCGGTTTACATCCAGCGATACAACTAGCGAGACAACCTTTTGGCTCTGTGAGGTGTGGGTCTCCCTGAGCTCTGTGTGCGTACGGTGAAGTGGGGCCGCGCGTTCGGCCTTCAGAAGAATCTGATTGTGTTTCATCCGGGGTAAACGCTCAGAGAAAAAAAGCAGCTGCTGTTGAACTGTGGATACTAGCTACTCTATATGTCACACATATACTGCTGCTACTGGCAAATCACTCCTATATTCTCATGGAGAGTGTAAAAAAAACAAAATAACATAAGCCTGTTGCCTTATCTCAACCTGTGTGTGTGTGTGTGTGTGTGTGTATTTGTCTTAATCTACTGTACCTGGCTAAGCGTGTGTGTGTGAGTTGAATACAGCTGACACAGATGTGTTAAGTGGGTCATGGGAACACCACCGCCCACACACTGGGGGTTATGGGTAGGCAGGAACTTTGTGTGTGTGTGTGTGTGTGGAGATGGGGTTAGGACACTGGGGCAGTGCCCTGATTATACTCAGATTAGTTTTGGGAATTCATCGCTCCTCCTCATGAGCTTTAACCCCCCCCCTCAACCCTCCCCAGCCTCCAACTCTGTCTCCTTTTTCTCTTCTCCCTCTGTTCCTCCCTCTTTCTATTTATCTGTCATTCTGTCTTTTGCTCTAACATAATATTGTGTGTTGTTCATGTAGTAGTTGCAACATACTCTCACTTTTTCCTCAGATTCAAATGATCGGATATGAGTAGATGAATAAAATGTCATAAGTATTTTATTGTGATGTTTACATTAGATGTTATCCTCACACTCTCTAATCAGGTTTACATGATTCCATAAAATGGAAATATTCCACATGTCCTATGTAACATATTTTACACATTTCCCCAAATTTCAGCCTCATATATTTGGTATCTTTGGAAACTTTTTGGATCTCCTCTAGAATTAAAAATAAAGTTATGTAGGTTCCAGTAATTCTGTGCAGCACAGCATTAGCATTCTTTACTGCACTTATGATTATTAGGGTTTTTTTCTTACATTATTCTTTCTTAAATGTATTTTTCTTTTGTTCACTTTTAAAATGTTCTTTCTTTTTTAAATATAAATTTATATTTTTCTCCCTTTCATTTTTGTCTTTTCTGTCTGAGTGTAACATTTGCTCTCATTTGATCCTTAAAATTCATGTAATCTCCAAACATCTTATAGTGAAAATGTTAACAGCTATAAGATAGGTACAATTTATGTAAATACTAATGTAAAAAAAAAAAAGAAGAAAAAAGTTCCACAGCATCAACAGTGACTCTTGTCCTCTTTCCAGTTTCCTGTTAATGCCGCTGTGATCAAAGAGCATCACGTTATCCTCCTCATCCTCTTTGTTGTCCTTTCGCTGGAACCGAATCAAAGTCACACTTCCGGCAGCGCCACAAATCAACTTCACTACAATTTGCCACAGAAGCTGACTCACTTTGTGTCAGTAACACAGAGATGACACCGATCAGCAGAGAGCATGGGTCACACCTCAGATGACCTCTCTGACATGAAACTGTTATTGATGGAGTCAAATTAAAGTTAATCATATGTTAAGACACTGCTACCACACGTAGAGAGAGGGAACATTAGAAGGCCCTTTTTTCTTCTTCTTCTTTTCTTCTTCTGTGTTTGATGTGCTGTCTACCTGATTAGTAACTGGTCCTCCTCTTGTCTCTTTGTGCTGCTCGTCCCCAGTGAGAGTGGAAATGGGGCATGGAGCCTGGGCGGGACGGCTGGGAGGAGAGATGGCAGCCGGGGTGGCACGCCGACTGGAGGAACGCCAAACTCCCTCTACCCAGGTAGGGATCCATGCCAACACTGCCTCCATCTCTCTCCATCTCTCTCTCTCTCTCTCTCTCTCTCTCTCTCTCTCTGTGTCTGTCTGTCTATCTCTCTGTCTCTCTCTCTCTCTCTCTCTCTCTCTCTCTCTCTCTCTCTCTCTCTCTCTCTGTGAAGCAGTGGCCGTCATGCTCACTGACATTCAAAGTTTGTTACCCGCAGTAAAGATTCACCACTTTGTTTCCATCACTTTATCTGTCACCCCTCCAGTGGTGAATATGATACAGTGTCATTGTTGTCAGTCGATATGTGTGTGTGTGTGTGTGTGTGTGTGTGTGTGTGTGTGTGTGTGTGTGTGTGTGTGTGTGTGTGTGTGTGTGTGTGTGTGTGTGTGCTGTATTACTATCTGTGTAGCTCCAAGAGTGAACAGGTGACTTTATCCTCTATTAAAAAATAAAAGCCTGATCTCCACTGACTCACACACCTGTGATGAGAATAAACACACTTACAATCTAAATATCAGTGTTTAATTATTAGTATCAATCCTCTGAGAGTTTATTGGAGCAGTAACTGTTTTATTTATGTTTTAAAAAAATCAGCAAATTCACTACAGCCATAAAGTTTGATCTCTTTTTTTAACATTTGGCTCACTGGAGTGTTTTTACCACTGTAGCACCTGTAATATTACTAGGCCATATCTTTCTTTGTTTTTTTTAATTCCAAAAATGATGTTTCTTTTTTGTTTTTAATGCGTTCACTTGCTACAACGCTTGAGATGCATGTATCTATAAGAGTGTCTCTTTCTTTTTCTTCCTTGAGTAAATTATGAGTAAGTATTCAGTGAACTGAAGAGTGAAGAATGTCAGGTTAGAAGAGTTAACTACCAACATTCTTTGGCATGGTGATTTTCCAAATAAAGATGATGAATACTTCATTGAAAGGCTGTGAAATGACAAACTTTGCTGAGTTATTATTCATCTTGCTTCAGGGTCAGAACTTTAATGTATTATTAAGTGATTTAGTGTTAATCATAAATACATGTATCAGTATGTTGAGATCAGGTGGAAAGTTAAGAGTCATTAGAGATGGCCTTACTCCTATTTTAAATGATGCTTTTCAATTTCAATCAAACTTATAACTCTTTGAGCGTTTTCATACTTTTCATAAAAATACATCTAAAACTGAACTAGTGACAACAGTGTTTAGATAGATAGATAGATAGATACATAGATACATAGATAGATAGATAGATAGATAGATACATAGATACATAGATAGATAGATAGATAGATAGATAGATAGATAGATAGATAGATAGATAGATAGATAGATACATAGATAGATAGATAGATAGATAGATAGATAGATAGATAGATAGATACATAGATACATAGATAGATAGATAGATAGATAGATAGATAGATAGATACATAGATACATAGATAGATAGATAGATAGATACATAGATACATAGATAGATAGATAGATAGATACATAGATAGATAGATAGATAGATAGATAGATAGATAGATAGATAGATACATAGATACATAGATAGATAGATAGATAGATAGATAGATAGATAGATAGATAGATACATAGATACATAGATAGATAGATAGATAGATAGATACATAGATAGATAGATAGATAGATAGATAGATAGATACATAGATAGATAGATAGATAGATAGATATATAGATAGATAGATAGATAGATACATAGATACATAGATAGATAGATAGATAGATAGATAGATAGATAGATACATACATAGATAGATAGATAGATAGATAGATATATAGATAGATAGATAGATAGATAGATAGATAGATAGATATATAGATAGATAGATACATAGATAGATAGATAGATAGATAGATAGATAGATACATAGATAGATAGATAGATAGATAGATAGATAGATAGATAGATAGATAGATAGATACATAGATAGATAGATAGATAGATAGATAGATAGATAGATGGCTCACTCTCTCTCTCTCACACACACACACACACACACACACACACACACACACACATTTATAAATACATACATACATACATACAAAGACATTGAAGTTAAAAAAACAAGGGTAAGAGCAAATTAAAAAGCAGCTTAAAAACTAAATAAATATGTGTGATTATCATTATTACAAATGAGTGGTAGCTTTATCCAGTGTGTATATCGATCTCATACACACACTGATGTAACACAAAATAAAAAATAAGACCCAGTCTTTGCACATTACAAAATCAGTATTTACATTAAGTCAAACTAGCAGCCAGAATACCTGCTTTGACACTCATGATGAATCCTGTATTGTTTGATTGGTTATATTGACAATTAAAAAGAGCAGTAGAAAGTTTGAACTGTGTAACTTTATTGCCACGCAACCCAGAACAGCTGTGTGTGTGTGTGAACATTCTCTTATGAACAGCTCAGTTTCTGGGTGTGAGAGATGCTGTGTCATTGTGGACAGAAGGCTAGAATAGACAGACAATGATGTGTTTTTTTCAGTTGTAGTGTGTCTGGTGTGGAGCTGGAGGAAGGATTTCATTTCCTGTATAAATCCTACTGCTGTTGATTTTAGTCAGCCTTGTAATCCCTTTCCTGCATTTTCACAATGATGACATTGATTATAAAGCACTCTCTCACTTAATGTTAGTGCGTTTATTACATGCTGTCTAATGGACCCACACTGCCAGAGGACAGTGACTGGCTCTGAGACAGATTGAGAACATCAGGTGTTTTAATTCAGCCGGCGTCCTCCTGTTAAACACGTTGTGCTCGGGCCAAACTGGCCCTCAGCTACACAGTCTAATGTTTAAATGTCGGCGTATGAGCCCTCCTCTGCCAAACACCTCCCCACAACACACAGGTCAAAAGCTATGAACTCAGAGCGGTCACACGCCAGAGACGAGCCCACACACACCACACACACACACACACACACACACACACACACACACACACACACACACACACACACACACACATTACACAGAGTCAGCCTGCCAATTGCAACAAGCCTGTAGCCAGACGGCGACAGGGGTCAGGAGCAGCCAAGTGCTGTCCAGTGAGGGAAACTCTGGCCAAACAACACCCCCAGGCTGGCTGGACTGGCTCCACATGACTGTGTGTGTGTGTGTGTGTGTGTGTGTGTGTGTGTGTAGTAGACAGAGCGAGAAAGAGAATACCGAGTCTTTCCTCTATGGGTTTTGTTTGACTGTTTACCGGCCAGAGTAGGTGATGAGAGGTCTGGGTTCTTTAGTCATACCAACATTTGTTACAGTGTATTTTGTTGTGTCTCCACGAGGTTACAACAGAACCCTGTTTAGATTATTGATGCTCTGTTATTGTTGTTATGTTTGTGGGTATAAATAAGCAGCATGTAAGATTGTGGCTCTGTGCTTTTCATTATGTGGATGGACAGTTTCTGTACCTTGGTGCCAGATGTGGACCAAACACACATGAAATGTTGTAGAGTGGCTGATATTTAAAAAAAAAAAAGAAATCATCATTTTGGTATACATTTTCAAGTCATATATCTATTTTAGAGTGATTATAGTGATTGTTTCTTCAGGGTATCATAGTAATTTATTATAATGCATTACATTTGTGGCTGGTAACACATACATATAATAGTTCAGTTTTTTATGTTTTTTTAACCATACTAATTATAAACTTCATATATGAGTTGCTTCCATTGATTATTATTATGAAGTATATAAATTGTGATGTACTGGAAGCTCACTTAAAGTGCTAGAAATGTTTCTTCTCTCAGCTAAAAGAAGATCAATTATTCATCTCAAAAAACAGCATAAGTTGTAATAATGAGGCAGCAGACACTGAAACATCAGACGCACAGTCAGTCACACAGGATTCACTTTGAGCATCTAACACACACACACACACACACACACACACACACACACACACACACACACACACACACACACACACACACACACACACACACACACGACACCATAGTCACTTTTGGGGACACCACTAACATTCATTTCCTGGAGACTTACCCTAACCCTAACCACTAGACCCAAAATGTGTCCTCAAAAGCAGCCTATGATAGACTACACACACACACACACACACACACACACACACACACACACACACAAACACAAACACACTGTAGGAAGTGGTCAGTACCTCCTGTTGGCGTTTTCCTGCTTGGTACCAGTCCAGAGTCCTTGAGGTAAGATGGCTCTGTGTGTACTTGGCACACTAGTTGTGCAGTGGCCAGTTTGCCTCTGCAGACAGTACAGGTGGCACCAGGTTAAACACACACATACATATACACACACAGACTCAGGATAGCCAAAGCTAGAATCCAACGCCAAGTCCACTTACAGGCCATGGGAGGATAAACACTCACTTTGGCCAAACACACACACACACACGGCCAAAACCAACCTCGACCACTCTGTGGCCAAAGGCATTCACAGCACAGTCCTGCTCAGCAGGGAATCCCAGCGTTTTGGCTCTCCATCTCTTTAGGAAAATCCATCGGAGAGGGAAGACAGGAGGGAGAGAGAAGAGGGAGGGAGTGGTAAGGGACCGGGGGGGGGTGGGGGTAGGGTTTGTGGTAAGAAAAGCTGGACAATCAAATATTACACAGTGTTTAACACTTCATTTTCAATCCCCGCCGATTCCATTCCTCGCCAGTGTTAATTGCCGCTGTGCTACCTGCCACCAGTGGTCCTTTATGAAATGACTTCTGAATTGAAGCATATGGACGAGAAGCCGCGACGGGAGCCGAGAATGACTTGAGGAAGGGTCCCATTAAATAAGAGCCGGCTAATTACTTTGTCCTCCCTTTTGTCCTGTGCTATCCGGGCTCTCGCAGCCGTTCATATATCTTACTGTAATGAGTAAAGCCAGGGCCCGGCACCTGCGCTCGGTAATTAAACATATAAATTCTCCCCGCACAGAAATATGTGTACTCACCAGGATTGATTTATACGGCTCTCTAAATTGCACTGTTGAGCTTATTTTCATTGGCCGTGTGTGTTTTTTTTTCAGAGGGACTGTTGAAGGGGAGAGTCGTTCATCAGCTCCGTTGGTGGAAAAGCTCAATCTTTTAAACCACTTGTCGTCTCAGAGTCAAGTTCCCCCTTCTTTCCATTGTTACTGTTTTTGTTGTTTTGGTGAGGGGCTAGCTGGTGACCGGGGGGTGAGGGGTGGGGGGACTCCCGGGCAGGCCTTTTGGATACAGGAATGAGCTTTTTTTACGTCTTTTTAGCCAAGAACCCGAAATGAAAAACGTACACATAAAAGCGTGGTCAGATAGAGATCCAAAGGAAACAGGTCTATGACTCATTTATGGTTCCTCCTGCTCATAACTTACTCACACTGTATCTTAGGAGACACTCAGTGGAAAGCAGGAATCACTTGTTTTCCTCAGTGAATATGCAGGCATAGGCTCATTTAAAGGATGTCATGCCAATTCTATATGAAATGTTACCTTTTTATTTTCTTTTATTGGTAGTTCCACGTTATAGATGAAGAAATGTCTTTATAGAAATTAACACATTATTTTAAAATGTGGTTTTATTATATTAATCTTAATTTTATTGATTTGTCTTTACTAGATTAGATGTATACAGATATGCTGATATGAATCTTTTTGTATAATACAGCTGTTTCTTCTTATTAAAACCTGCTCATGTACTGTAGCCTATTGATAATATCACTACTCATAACTGAAGTAGTGTTTAACAAGGATTCACATAGATATTTAGACAAAGAAATGGCACCCTGCACTCCCCACTACCACTGGATTTGGCACCCTACATCATAAAAAATAGAGTTCAGATACCTGAAACAAACCTGATGAGTCCAACCAGTATGGGGTTAGGTTGAGGACATTATTCGGTTCGGAGCATGCCATGTATTGCACAAAAGAGGGGGAGCTTCTTAAAATCCTCAGCCATCACAGTGTGGGACATTAAAACATTATGATCTCATTATGACATCAGAAAAACCTCCAATCTTCACATCTGTTAAAGAGCATTGTGATGGTCTGTAAAGAGTTGTGTTGGGGAACTGTCGACAAGTTCAGCTGGGAAATATATCTGGAGTTTAGCAGCTGCGTTGATCTGGCCTCAGTATTCAGAAAAGGTTAAGCTTTTATTATTTTGAGTTGCTATAGTGTGACATGCAGGTAGTTGAGTTACAGCTACTGCTTATTGGCTTGTAGAAGTTCCACAAATGATGTACTAGTGGGTCTTTACCCATTGTCATATTAGTTTTATTTATGTGAGAAAGTCTTTCCAAAACAAGCATTTAACTTTGTCTATGAGGAAGAAATGATGATATAATGACCTGGGTCTCAGGTGGGATGGGGTCTTAAACTCAGCAGTAACAGGCAGGTTCATTCAGTTCTGATCTGAAAGGTAAAGCGGGTATGGGTCTTAGTTTTAGGCAAACATGTTTCATCAATGGGGTGCTACAGATGCAGGCAGGTTTGAATCAGTTAGTTTTCTTTAGCTGATCGTCATGGTTACTTTTTTTATTTGGTTCTAGTCTCATTTTTGTTGTGTTGGTTGGTCGATTTTTTCAGCACAGTTTTGACAAAATCAGCAACAAAGATGATGATGTCACCACAACATACGCAAGGTCAATCTTTCACACAGTAAATAACAAGCAGCAGCAACATGTATTATTTCTTCAATAGGTACGAAATAGCAATGTAGTCACAGATGGTAAAGGGTCAGTGGCTATACCCCCCCCCCCCTTCTCCTTTTTTTTAGATTTCCTATGCAGACTGTGAGGCTGGGTATAAAACCACATGAGCCTCAATCTCTTCCATGGCTGATGGAATTCCCTATTAGCCGACTGGAGAACGTTTCCCAGCTGGGAGTCTCAGTTTGAATGCGCTGTGTTAAAACCTAATGAATGTCATAATTAACTGGATATACTTTACATTTAGAATGGGATCCGCCGTTATAAAAACCCGTCTACCTTTTTAACCCCTTACTCACCCACCCACCCCACCCACCCCCCGAATCCCCTCTGTCTTAGTCTCTCTTGTACTCTCTCATTATTCATTTCCTAAGATGACATTTCTTTATTTGGTTTGCTTCTCTTTTTTTTTTCTCAGTTTCTTGTTCAATTTCTTCTCTTTTTTTTTTCTTTCTTTTTGGTTTTGGCCGAGGCCTGCAGCTTTCACGGCATTCCTGACACTTTTGTTAATAAATCATCGGGAAGTTAATGAAAACGGCATTCAGGCATATCCAAAATGATTGTGTTCTTTGTCATGCTAATAAAGTGAAAGATGTTCGTCCAATGGGTGAATGCCTGCACATTACCAGCAACTTCTGATTATGTGTGTGCCTGTTGCACCTCCTTCTCTCTCTCTCTCTCTCTCTCTCTCTCAGTCTCTCTTTCACCCTATCCCTGTTTTCTTTCACCCTTTCCTTCTCAGAGACGCATGTTTTAGCATATTTATCTCATAGGTTATCAACGTGAATCCAATAGGTTCCACCAGCAGACATTTGTGTCGCTCCAAATTGCTCGGAGGGAAATAAAAAAGGAGATCGCCTTGACTTGTTGTTGACCTCTGCTTTTTCTCCCCTTCTTACCCCACCCCCACCCCCCCGGTCTTCATTCTCCATTTACCACCTTTGTGTTTCGGCCTCGCGTGCAGAAGAACAGAACTTAATTTACCTCAAAACTTCAGAAATGAATCAGGAGTTGGCGGCTTGTGATGGGCAGTGACGTACGGGAGGTGGCTGAGTTCCCTCCGTCTGTTCACTCGAGCAAGAAATATTCAGAATATTTTACAGCACAATAAAAAAATTAAATAATTAAAACACCCTAAAAAGTTTTTCACCACTGATTTAACAAAAATAAATGAAGAGGTGATTTTAGGATTGACACTTTTGTCATCATTTTGATATTTTTACAGGCTCTTCACACTAGTATTTTATTTTATCTTAACACACAGAGAGTATGTCTTTATTTGATCCTAAAATGCTCAAATGAGTCTTTTTCACAGTTTGACTTCTAAAAATTGTATTTGTCTTTAAAAAAAAGCATGAGCGTTTTTTTTAATGCAAAAAGCATAAAAACCATAGTAGGATTATTTGTCTAATTTTGCTATAATTTAGCTTTGATTAAAGATATTTCCTATAACGATGAAACTGCTTTAATACTCAATTTGAGGTGAAATGATTTGATACTATAATGACCTTCCTGTAATGCTTTTAATACAGAACCATGATTTATCTGCTTTTCTTTTACACTTCCTGATTTAAGTGACACTACATTAGAAACACCTGACAGTCTTTCACAATAACAATATCACCCAGGTTAGCAGCATTATAATATAATTGGTAGCCAAATCAATCGGTAAGCAAAGTTTTATTTACAGTCAATATGTTCTTTTTTCAGTTCAAACATATAGAAAAATCTCATATTTGTTGTTTTCAATACAGTAAAATACATGTTTAAAGTCAAATTAGAGCATCGCAGCATTTTACATGTTCATGACTGAATTATAATTATTGTTGCATTTTGAAATGAAATAATCATGATCAAATGATGCTTTCAAACATGAATTAACTGTTAATGAAAACAGAGTACAGAGTGGTCATCTCATTAAGATAATACACATGCAAAGAGGAGAAAATGTCCAACACAAAATAACTTTTAAAAACTTGTATTTGAAGTAGTTTTCATTTTGCATATATGTCCCCCAACCTTTTTTGACTTCTGCCCCCTTAAAACAAAGCAACATCTACATGTCAGCTTCTGACATTAGTTGCATTAAGTTTCTTTCTAGGTTTTATTTTTAAAAGGCCAACACGGTTTAATGATCAAGTCATTTGTTATAAATCAAGGAAAAGATATAAGTCTAATAAAATATAATGTTGTTAGTTAAATGTGAGGCTGTGGTGCTCTTAGTTGGGAGTGAGTTGCTGCCTAAAGTAAGTGGAAGAGTTCAAGTATCTCAGGGTCTTGTTCACAGTTATGGGTGAAGAAAGTTGAGTCAGAAGGGAAAGCTCTTCATTTACCAGTCGGCCTACGCCCAAACCCCTTACCTATGCTCACCAGTTTTGTGTAATGAGCTTGCAGATACAATTAGAGTCTCTTAGAGAGCAGGTGATGAACTCAGAGACTCCAGCTGAGGTGGTTTGGGCAGCTGGTCAGGGCGCCTGGTGGAAACCTCCCTCTGAAGGTGTTTCGGGTACATCCAACTGGTAGGAAACCCCGGACACACTGGAGGGACTACATATCTCCTCTGGCTACTGGGAACACTTTGGGATCCTCCAGGAGAAAATGAAGGGCGTTGCCGGGGTGAAGCAAAAAAAAAAAAAAGGCCCTGTTTAAAAATCACTGGTGTGTGAGATGTATGAGCCAAAAATTAGGAATATAATATTTTTATGCTTTTACACTTTTCTATATGAGAACACGGTTGTGAAAATTCAATCATGCTATTCTGCTGAGTCATTGGCAAAATGTGCAATTCCCCTTAAAAAATAAAAGTTCAAAGGCCCAAATTGAGACCACCGTAAATGATTGTTGTTCCGGTGAATTTAAAACTACAGTGCTTCACTTCATTTTTACGGACATTTCCCTTCTTTTTTTTCTTTTTTTCCTCAAAGGCTGAACCACTCTCCACCTCCATTCTGTATCCTGTCTCATTTCAGTCTCAGGCCTGAATGCCTGCAGCTCCAGGTACATCGCTTCTTTCCCCCCCTTTTTTCTTTCATAAAGCCTGAATATGAAAAAAGGGGAATGGAATATTTGATAGGGATGGGCTCCCATAATCAAGCAGAAATCTCCCATCATTATCCCGTATCAGCCGTTCCCTTTTTAAAAAGCACCGGGAGTTACCGGTGTTTTACATGAATTTTGGGGGCTCGGCGGCGCTACTGGGAGCGGAATACATTTGTCAGGTCGCTCGGCTCGAGCCTCTCTTACAAATGCACTGCATGCAGTCTGTCTCATTCTCTCTCTCACACGCACACACACACACACACACACACAAACCCTTCAGTAATGGCAAAATCACAAATGAAAAGGCGTGAGCTGAGTAAGTCTGATTCTCTCTATCTCTGTCTCTCTCTCGCTCTCTGTGTGTGTGTGTGTGTGTGTGAGAGAGAAAGACAGACAGATAGATGTATTTAGAATTACAGATGCATACAATTGCATGATGGCAAGTCATTTTTGGAACCATTTTCCAGCAAAAGCACATTCTGCTGTATTTGTTTCTTCCTAAAAAAACAGAGGCACTGTCGCCTCTATTTATCTATTTTAGGATGTAACCTCTGTCTCTCTCCACTGAGAACTGACGGCGATGCTTAAAAGATGTAAAAACATCACTCCTTTAAGTTTTGTCTGGTGTTTGACACGAGGTACCTCTGCATAAATCAGTCAAAAAATGTCTTTTACTTTGCTTTGGATGTCACTGTGTGACGGATTGAATTATGATGTGAGAAAGTCTTAATGTGTGTTGTTCAGATTAGTCTCGAAATGTAACTCAGACAGTAGCAGATGTGTGTCACAGGAAGAAAAAAAGCAATCACAAGTGGGACAGACTGAGCCGCGGTGTGAACAGAGCCGGCCGGACACGTTTCCTCCGATGTACTCGCAGGTGTGTTTGTGTGTAAATGTGGACATGCTAGCTAAGGGGAGGACATCTGTTTGCCTGGAGGAGCGAACAGATTCTAGTTGTGTGTGTGTGTGTGTGTGTGGGGGTGGGGGTGGGGTGGGTGGCACATGGGAGCGCGGAGGCAGACACAAACAACCCAGCCCAAATGGCAGCGTTGGCAGTTTGTTTCTGGAGTCCATGTTGGAGCAGGTAACTGCAGGCGGGGGCAGAGGGGTGGAGTGAGGGGGGAGGGGGAGGGGGGGGGGGGAGCTCAAAGGCAACAACAACACTTCACTTAGGCCTAATTAAGAAGGTGGCGGGGGTCACAGACTGAGCAATATGCTGCGCATACGCCTCTGTTGGATTCACAGGGTGGATTATGGGATATTTGACTGGGAGAAGTGATGAAGTGAAGAAATATAAATATAAAGATATTTAGTAATATAAAATAATAATTAAAGAGATATTTTAAAACTTGGTCCTTGGTTTCCACAATGGCTTTAGTGTTTATTAACCCTGCACCACTCTGCATACATTTATATATTATCATGGCCTTCTTCATTTCTTGTATTACTGGCTTTACAGTCCACCAACTCTCTCACTTATTCCCAAAAGTAGTAGACCCAAAGTATCATGATTGCAGTTGGTGTTATAATTGATATAATTAACAACCACACTGCTTTGTAGATAGCCTACATGTGTCTCATTTCAAAATAAAAAGATAGTCATACTGATATATAAGGTTTGTACCACTGTCTCAACCAGCTTAACAACCTCTATAACCCCACCCAATCATGCCTGAAATTAACAAGAATAGTGTGTCTGTATGTGTGTGTGTGTGTGTGTGTGTGTGATGTCTCTTTATTATGTTGTGTGTTACATATTGTTGGTAAAATACATTTTAATCAATATAATATACACTCAGATATACAGGGTTTGCAGTAAGACTGAGACTTTAACCATGTTGTGTTTTGCCTGTTATTTTCTTAATTAAGCAAATCTAGTTTTGTGTTAAACTGGACTGTAGCAGGTGTGTTTAAATGCTGTAGGATTTTATCATACTGTAGTAGTATTTAGCAAACAGACACTAAACTGATTGAAGTCATTGATTTTGGAAGCTGCACCCTTATTTTAAAAAAAAAAAGAAGAAAAAAAATCAAACCAAAAAAAAAGAAAAAGAGAGAGAGAAACATAAAGAGGAAGACGAGCATCAAACAGAAGTCATGTGATCAGAGTGTAGCACTCTTGTCCTGGGGCACGATTTCCTGTGAGCACCTTGACCCACACTCTCAAAGTTGCCTGCCAAGTATCCCACCGCCCCTTCTGCTCCCCTACAGCCTGACTCGACCACCGCCTGGACTACCCCCCCCCCCCCCCCCCCCCCACACACACACACACACACACACACACATCCTCCAGGAGGTGAGGTCAGGGTGCTAAGATGGAGGTTGGGGCTGCCCCTGAGCGCTGTGATTCAGGCCAGTTTTCTTCAACTTCCTCTCCCTGCGCTGTTTTAAGGTTTGGGCCAGGGGAGTGGGGGGGGGGGGGGGGGGGGCGGCGGCTGGTGAGGGCATCGCTCACCTCCAAAGGCATTTAAAAATGCCTCTCTCCCTCCGCGAGACACCTCCATAGTCAGCCGCGAGGGCAGGAAACGCGGTAGCCGGCCAACATTTAGCACCCTGCCGCCTAGCAGGAAGTGGGAAAAGGTCCTCAGAAGTTCCAGCAACTGACTACAAAGGAGGCAGACATCGCCCCCAACCACTCATAAGAGGTCAACTATTCTTTTTTTTCTCTCTCTATCTCGGATCCGTGCTCCCTCCTTGCCTCCCTCCATGCGGCTGAGGTTACAGTACGGGAAGGTGAGGCTGAGTTGATCCTGGACTCTGTGCTGGGTGAGGGGCTGCCGCTACCTCCAGCAGTCAGGCTAACACCAGCATCCACAAGGCTCCAGTGCAGACCAGGATGAAAGGCAGTTGGAAGGGGAGCGAGAACTGTACTGAGTTCCCGCAGTATTGATGTCGGAGAAAATGAACTGACTCCTCCATCGATCCGCAGAGGGGAAAATGTAGAAATAGAAACGGTAAATCTGGCTCTCCTGACTAACAGCTTAACGGCGGCCATCTTTCTCTCTCCCTCTCTCTCTTTCTTCCTTTGCTCTTTTTTTTTTTTTTGTTGCCTTCTATGTAAACCTGGCCAATATCCCCGCATTGATGTTTTCTAGAGGGGCAGTAAAGCATTTGAAAGCTATATTGGCTTGTTTTGTTCTCCTCTAGATGAGGGATGTTGTGTTTTCATGATCAATACAGCTAGATAGATAGACTTACTGTTGGAAGTTATTGTTATTAAGGACAGCAGAGCCGTCACATAGGTCTGCCATGTGTAGCTGTCATCTCATCACAACGTTCTGAGAAGGATTCCTATCCGGTCCAGCAGCAGCAGTGCCTATGGAAACATATGGCGAGATGAAATATTTCAAACATGCTTGACGCTTCCATATGTTTATTATTGCGTGTCAGGGATGGGATGGTAAATTAAAACAAGTGAGAAAAACTGCAAACTCCATTTGATGATCATCACGGGGGGAAACAATCTCTGCAAATAAATGTTAATTATGATTTCCGAGGAGCTTTACACTGTGATTTTGTCCTCGAGAGATCCTCCGTTTATGTAACGATGAAGCATACTGTGGATTTACCTCATAAACACTTCTGTCAGCCCAAAAAAATTGAACTTTAAGTTTAAGTATGTTTACCCTCCACCGATGCTCCCCTCTGACACATAGATTATGAGGTTAAAAAGCTTCAATTTGAAAGTTCAGACCAAAGCAGAATGGAGGTGGAAGAGCCAGGACAGTTAATGGTGCGTTAAGTAAGTATTTTTTTTGCTCCCCTATAATTACAAAATAACTATAACATGTCTTCAGAGGTTCTATCTGTGGAGGAGAATTATTGATGTGCTCATACAGCCTGTTGGAGTTGCTCTTTGTCATTTTCTTAGTTTTTCAAACTTTCGTCTTTTATCATAGTTTCAATTTACATGCTAGTAGAGAGAGTTCTGGTTTGTTTTTCATTGTGGAATTATTTCTTTCATCCAGAGTCACATTGTTTACTACAGTAACCAGCTGGTCACGCTGAAGAAGGCTGGCATGGTGACCAAAACAACGGCCATCCATGCAGAAATCTGGAGGAGGGCGCACAGAGGATGCAGAGGAGGAATGAAGCAATTAGGGAAAAGAGCTTGGTCTAGACAACAGAAACAAATGTAGAAGTGGAGATACAAACCATATCTCCCTTCTGTCATCGTGGACAATGTGAGATCATTGGACAACAAGATGGACAAGCTATCGTCACCAATGAGGAATTGAACTTCCTCCAGACCTGGAAAGCTAGATGATCCCAGATGCTAGATTTGAACATCGGCAGATTTCTTTAATAAATTCGATATGCATACTCATACTGACTTTGATCAACCACCCAGCAACAATGACACCAATAATATGCTGACCAACACTACTAACCAGGTGAAGAGGACTCTACCCAGCAAAGGCTGCTGGTGCCGACGACATCAGTCCAAGGGTGCTCAACTCTTTAACCTCAACTTATGTCCAGAGAAGGTCTCTGTGCTGCTGAAGACATCCTGCCTGGTTCCTGTACCAAAGAAAGCCCGTCCTAGTGCCGCCAGTGACTAAAGGCCTGTAGCTTTGACCTCACACATCATGAAGGCTTTTAAAAGACTAGTCCTGGATTCTCTCTGGCCGCTGGTCAACACTTTATTGGATCCTCTACAGTTAGCTTATCAACTGAATGTTGGGGTGGACAATGCCACCATATACCTGCTGTTTGAGTTAGTGATGGCCAGCCCTGTCCATAGTGCTGTCATGGTTAGGTGTTCCAATTAGGCTGTTTCTGTCTTCTTTGGGTTAGGGTTAGTGTGCAAAACATGTACTAAAAAGCAAGCGTTGTATATTCACGTTTGCACGTCAAAATCTACAAAGATATTAAGGGCCAAAAAAAAAAATCACTTTTCAGAGTAATGGGCCTCTGGAGCAGTGGGCTTTTGTTTTTGGGATAACAGACCGTTGGATTAATAGGCTTTTAGTCCAATGGAAAGTTTTTTGAGCTATTGGGGTTTCAGAATAATGAGCTGTTGGACTACTGGCATGGCACCAAACACTGAACCACTAATTTTTTTAAAAACACTCCATAACACAACCAGAGATCCAAAACTCCACATGATAAGTTTAAAATTTTAATTTTACCTTCAAAGTTTTGATTGGCTCGCTTGTTTTTCCAAACTAAATGAGCACAACTGCAGACCTATTTGATTAACTACCAAGGGTTAGGGTTAAAAAACAGATGTGATCAACGATTCAATGGTCTGGGACCAGGCTACAAGACAAGTATATACATATATTCTCTCCATAAAACCAAAAAAATTAATCTATAGCATGGAAACTACCCTTTGCTAAAACACTCACAATGCACTACTTCTCGAGGGAGAAATACCTTCAACCTCAAAAAGAGTGTTACAGGCCACTGTAAACTGTACCACATGTGAAATGTATTACTGTAGCGATTCTGACTTCTGACTTTATATTGATAAAAATGTGTTGCTTTTATACAAATATAAATATGTCAGTTGTAGTTGCAGCTTTAAGGTGGATGATGGTTTTTCAAAGTTTTTGCTTTATCTATCGGACTATCGGATTAGCAGTTTGTTTATCTCACTCCATGCTGGTGAAGAGATTATCCATAACCAGGAGTTCTTAATATGTGTCTGTATATGTGTATGTGTGAATATCAGCACATGTACATGTATCACTCTAATCCACTCTTGCATATCACTGACTGATGTTCAAAAGGTTTGTGTGGAAGCATGAGACGGAGAAAGACGGTAGTGTGTATATGTGTGTGTGCGTGCTAAAAAACAACAACACAACAACTAAACACAAATAATCAACTGAGATTTGATTGACAGGACCCCTGTGGCCTGGCACCCATGGGACCAGGCCTAATTGTTGAACAGGGTGTAACATCATTGCTTTCAATGATCAACACACATAATAATGATCACATTTAATCAGAGATTATTTGTTATACATACTATTTAAATCTTAATGACTTGTGAGTAATACTTTTGTAAACTATCTTTATTCATTTTAGCATTTAGATGAGTTGTAGTGTCTGTGTCATAATACAGTATGTACATCTATATGAAGGCAGAAATACTGTATTTATCCGTACACAATATATTGTTTTATTGTAATGGTTTTAAAATAATCTCTGAAAGTTCTCCCTAAGTACTATCCTCTTGTTAGATTGTGTGTATTACAGATTATGTTTGGTTGATAATAACAATAGGGCAGCCAAAGATGACCTATAATATTCATAGGGTTAGCCACACCATAAAATATAAAATGTCCTGTCAACCGTTACCTCCCTTCACCCAAATGTTCCATGTAAAATTAGGGGCAGGAAATTCACTATTAGCAACTTCTTGTGTTTTGGATTTTATCAACTGTAGTAAATTATTGCTGAATTTGTGTTTTTAGCTACAAAATGAAACTGTCTGCTGTTTTCCAGTTGCCTAAAAAAGCAACATGTGTTGGGCTGAAGGTGGATGCCACTCTGTATTGTGTTGATATATAAAAAGTTGGCTAGTGGATTGCATCTTTTCTTTCACTTCCAAAAACACCAACAGAGTGGTTACTCTGTCTGTACATAAATGACCTAGCATTAGCATTAGCTGACAGTTCTTTTTCAGCACTCTGCATTCTAGCTACGTAGCAGCTCAGTACTGACCGACAGCTAACACCGTCAACCACAGTCAACCGTAGTCCGTTAACATTAAGCTTAAGCACATTATATCAGTATTTTATATTCAATTTCGAGTTTTTGAGCGTTCGGAACCGAACAACAGCTTGAACAGGTTAGCTTAGGTTAGCTAAACAGCTAAACAGTCAAAGTTGAAACTGAGATGAAGTCAACAGGATTACATTTTTTAGCTGTAACTGCCAAACATGACACTGAACATAGTCATTATTATTATGTTGATGATAGTCTTGTATAATTAGCGTACCAGTAACGTATGTTGCTATTATTATCCAGCAAATTGCTAAATGTGATCAAACTATTTTTCTACATACACATGACCTCTTAAGTTCTTTGAAGTTGAACGCTGAAAATATCTGTTAGTGGCACAATTATACTCCTGTGAAAAGCATGTACTTTTGTCCTATTTTACATCAGTATGATTTCATAAAACATATTATCTTAATTTTAAATTGAAACAAAATTACTACTCTTAATATACATTTTTGCATGATTTTCTTTTATTTTGTAGCACTCATTAAGTCTTAATTTTTTCATTTCTGTCTCCCAAACAGTCAGGGCTCAAACGCAGGAATAAAAATGCTTGTCTCCATGTCTGACTGAGTCATCAACCCAGTTCCTACATTACATTTTTAATTAACCAATTTAAAGATCTTTTCTTTTTTTTTGCATATATACTGTATTTAAAAAAAGAAAGAAAGAAAGAAATCCTTAATTGATGAGAGAGAATGAGGAAGTTTTGCTGTTGTGCAGTGAGGTAAAAACAGGAGCTCTTCTATTCTCCTCCACTCTGTTGTTTCTTTTTGGTTGAAAAAAAGCTGAATCTCATCTTTTTTTTCTTTCTCTCTGTCTCTGCTACAGCAGGCTCCGAGCAGAGTCTGAGCACCCTTAGTATTTTCATCTCGCACATCATGCTTTTAATTACGGGACATATTGAGCAGCGTGTCCAATGCACAATGGCTCTGCTGGAATATTCATGTCCAAAGTTGGAGGAAAGTGGAAAGGGGAGGGAAGTGAGATGTAATTGTAATTAGTGAAGGACCTGGTGCTGCCAATTCTCAAAGGAGCATCTGAGTCACCTGCTGTGTGAGAGTGTGTGTGTGTGTGTAGGCCCGCCCGTGCATCTGTCCTCCTGGCGTAGCATACCTGGACACACCAGGGAGTGTGAGGAGCTCTCTCAGTTTAACTAGGAGACGTACCTGTCTGTCTCCTCGCTCCAGGCTGAAGTGGCTAGTTAGCATATGCGCCGCCATGCGTGTATGTTTACCCTACGCGTGTGTGTGCGTTGCGCATGTGAGTGAGCGAGTGCACGTGCGCAGGCCTCATCTCAAGTCTCACAGGAGACTTGTTGTCTGAGATTAATGAAGGTCACCGGAATCCTCCAAAGTATTCCGATAATTAAGGCTTTGTTTATCAAAAACAAGTTATATTAAGAGCAAAAAGATTCATGGTAATTATTCATAATCTTAACAATTCAAGTGTAGCCACCTCATTTGTGCCTTTAATTCTTCTTGTTAATGTTTTGCATAAATCTGCATAATTACTTGAGATGCCTGTTGTATTTTTGACAGCTACTCAGTTCGTGTGCACTAAAGGGTATCGAATGTGCCGCGCGTTGCATACTTAAAAAGCGCCTGTATGGCTGCAGCCGCAAAAAGCATACTCCAGCCATCAAGCCAGCTAACGCACACAGAGAATGGGGGGTGTTTTCTATCAAACTGACTAAATAAACGCTTCTGATTCCGGTGGTTAGAATAAGGGCCCTCCCCACCCAAATCACGCCTCACACAGGGCACCCCTTGGAAATCCTCCCTCTAAATAAGCAGCCTGCAAACAGGAGCTCCTTCCATAATATACACACTATGACATAATTCAATGTGCGTGTGTGTGTGTGTGTGTGTGTGTGCACATACTGAGTGTGTGTATAGCTTGACACGTCTGACGCGTCCCCTGCATAATCAGTGCATAACTCTGATACAGTAGCCTAATCACATGTAAATGACCACTGCATGGAAACGCAGCTCTCTTGGTTTACATAATCTTGTAATGACCTCTTGTAACACACTGTCTGTGATATTGGCCCTAATAGATTGTTCTAGCTGTAGTTTTTTTTTCATTTTTTTTTTAAACCAACTTTTTTTTTTACAGCGTCAGCCCCTGGAATAACACAGAGAGTGAGGCCGGCCTATTAGCACCGTGACATGAGTGATTTAATTTACCCTCAGTCTCTCTTTCTCTCTCTCCCTCTCTCTCTCTCCCCCTCTCTGTTATTCTGTCTCTCCTCTTATTTAGCATGCGACAGGCGTGGACAGTAATGCCTGTGTGATTGGACTGCGCCGGGTGATGATTTTAATAAACACACACACACACCGAGGAGGGCCACAGGTCAACAGTGTTTGGATTCATCAGCTGCACAGGTAGGATAGAGCTGTGAATGATTCAAGAGCATATGCTACATACACACACATATATGTTCACACACTCTTTCAGCAGATGCACTCTAACAAGCGGTCAACACGCCCCACGAAGAAAACATTGACTTTAGCTCCTTGTTTTTTTCTGTTCCCCTCTTTCCATCCACTTGTTCTGCTTATGTTTGTGTGTTTATGCACAAACTCTGCATATTTGCATATTAAGTGTACGCCAAAGCATACTGTGTGTGTGTGTGTGTGTGTGTGTGTGGTACCGCTGTCCACTGTGTCACACTTCTCTGCGTACCCAGCCCTCCATGCAGGCCTTGTGCTCCCGCTCAGACAAACATGTGGCTCTGATGTTAATTGAAATTTGTCTAATGAAGTAAAGTTAAGAAAGAGAGAGAGAGACTCGTAGGAGGAGAGGTAGGGAGGCAAAGAGAGGGCAAGGAAGAGGAGAAGTAAAAGAAAAAAAAAGAAAGCCTAAACTTTCTTTAATTATGTTTACCCAACAGGCTTTGCTTCCTCATTTAAATAGCATAAACATCTGGCCGTGGCGCGCCACTAGCATGGCAGCAGTAGTCAAGCAAATCTTGTGGAAAATAATGAAATTAGATCCCTGGTGCTGTGACAGTGGAAGGGCAGAAGACATCCGCTCCATGTTAATAAAATTGCCATGAATGAGTGAATACAATTAGGAAATTGTCAGTGGCGGCAGTGAACTTTTGTAACTCACCGATGTTTGCATCATTCGATTAAAGCAGCAATTTGGACTTGTTTATTTGCGGCTGTTGCAGCTTTTATTAATTGTGACCCGGCGGTGATTGGCCTGCGATTAAACCAGTCACATATGATGTGGCTGAGGGTGAGGGATGGATTGGTGGGCAAGTTGATGGAGGACATTTTTTATTGTTGTTTATCAGTGTGAGTATGTGTATGAGTATGTGACATTGGTTTGTGTGCATAGTAAATATGTGGGTGTTGGTATGGGTATACAAAATATTCCACAGCCAGGAGTTCATGGATCCAATTATGGGTTTTATTCTTACTAAATACATTCAATTCACCTGAAATGTATGTTTGAACACAAAAGTCGAGTCGTGTAGCTATCATCACAGGTTCTCTGCTTCTGTTTTCACTGTTCTTCACTCCTGGAGGTAAATTTCAGCTCTGCTCACAAGGTGATACTAAACACTAGATCCATGTGGAGGTGGGAGAAATAGCTAAAATATTCTCTAGTGCATGTCATTTTGTATCTCAGTATTGATACATATTCTACAACTCAATTGGTTTAATATAAAATAGCTAAATGGAGATGTCTGCTTTTGGTTGACAAATCAAGATACTTCCTCATTGAAGCAAAAATCTTGTAAATTCAGTGTTACAGCAAAGCAATGGTGGCCTACGACATATTTAAAGGAAGGTATAAACAATATTTTTTAATCATCTGAAGGGTTGACAGATTTCTATAGTTTAATGGTGTATATTGTCATATTGCCCAACTCTAGTTCCCAGACAAGTACAGCGAACACAACATCTGGCAAGGATGGAAACAACATACAACCAAATGGTGTGGAGAAAAAGAATTTCAAACATGAAAGTTTATACAGTTGTACTACAAACTGTTTCAATGTGTTGACCAGCATGGTATTCTTGATGTATATCATGTTTACATGAACCTGAAACAAAGTATTAACAATATCAGTGTAATTTATTGTTGTAATGTTGTAATCTTAAACCTAAACTCTGGTTTGTAAACTACAGTCTGACCCAAAGACGGTAGATGAAGCACTGAGCTCCTCTCTCCTCCACTCCATCTCTCCATCTGTACTCATTCATGCACCATTAATGTATGTTACTAACTGGGCGTCTTTCCTGGAGTTTTGTTTTTTCTTGTATCACAGTCACTGACAGGCTGATGCCTTATAGTTGATACCCACTATTACAACAACTAGTATTAGTCATATTTTCCCACTACTACCAGTATTAATATTAGTCATATTTCTATTATTAAGTTGCTCTCTCAACCAAACTGGTTAAGACGGTTTCTTCCTGTGAAAGGGAAGTTTTTCTTTGCTGTCACCAAGTGCTGCCCATTAGGGAATGTTGTATCTTTGTAAATGAAAGACTACAGTCTACACCTGCTCTATGTGAAAAGTGGCCTTTGAAAACGTGTTATTTGGCGCTATATAAATAAAATTGACTTGACTCTGCACTAAAGCCTGATAAGAGTCTTTAAGGTTTTAAGTTACTGGAAGCCACACATTGACCACAGTACATACTATACCGGAATTACATGTGTGTGCTCAAGATTATCGTCAATTACAACAAAGACAACTTGTGCTGAAACATTCAACAGAAAGCTTATCTTAAACATTGTCATATATCAAGAACAATGCCAAACATGTTCAGTTTCCAGCCTTTCAAATGTGACAGTTGTCTGCTTTTCTCTTTTATATCATTTAAAATTAAATATTTTTGGATTTTGCCCAAAAGACACACAACCCTGAGCTCTGGAAAGTTGTGACTAGTGATTTTGTGATATTTGGACATTTCATAGACTTAACAAGGATACATTGAATTAAAAAACTAATTGATGATAAAAACAACTGTTAAGACAATCCAGAATCTGAATAACAGAAGAATCTGAATGTGACTTCTTGGATGCTTTCTTGAAATACAGCAAAAAAGAAGAGAAAAGCGACATAGCAGTTGGCTATAATGATATAAACAAAATTGTTAAACTAGTTGACCTGCTTATAAAAAAGTGACAGCTCATCCATCTCCCAGATTTTTGAAGTTGTCATGCAGAAAACCAAACATTTAAGACTTCCAAATTGACATTTTTCCTTGAAAATTCCTTTAATAAGGTGCTTTCAACTTAGAAAAACCTCCTCCCAGAAGATATACTGTATTTACTATATATCTATATACACACTGCTGTGCTTTGGAACAAATCCCGTCAAATGCTCTCAGTCTTATCATCTTCACTCCTTGGGTCTGTCGTTCTCACCATTCCAAGTCTCCCCCCCCCCCCCCCCCTTTTGCAAATTTGAAGTAGCGCGTTCCTACCCTCCATCGCTCCTGTGCTTTCTAGAGAGAGGACTGTGTTTACTTTACAGCCTCACGCAGGCAAAGGAAGGGATTACATTTGTGGAAATGAGTTGTCATTTCAGGAGGTAATAATGGATTTGGGCCTGAGAGCTTGACAAACACAACACGGGGAGAGCAGAGAGGATGAAACACGAGAGCCCAGGTAGAGAACGTGTGTGTACTTTGTGGATTTGTGAGCGCACAGGAAGGATGAGACTCACACACACACACACACACACGCATAGGCACACACACACACACACATTCACTATTTGGCTGGACATCTGTACAAATGAGAGAGTAGTGATGGATTCTGCTGGGGTGCCTGGTTGGGGGGTGGATATCCCACCACAAGATTCCTCCAATCTTCAAAGCTCCAGTCCGGTTGGAAGTAAATGGTTTCCATCCCTGTTGCCAGATTGGGTTCGTCCTGTCATCACCACTGTATTTACTGACAACCGTGTTTTATCTTTTGTCTTGGCCGCCCTCACAATTGCCTCCATAGTATTTTACACTGACTTGAAATGTCTCTTTCGTCTTTGGCTGGAGTTGTGGAAGTTCCACTCGCGCCTGCCAAAGGAAACAGGCCGTCTTGGTTTTTACCCTCCTCTGTCTGTAACCGTGACCTTTGGACTGCACGCTGGTACGCCAGTCACATTAAGCCCCGTCAACATCACGCAGGCTTTCTTGTTCCATATTCCACATCTCATATGCAGCCACGCATAATGTCCACTATGATATCTTTAAAACCGCTGATGGTGTGCCCCAGGAAAAAAATGGATGCATAACTTATTCTTTACATTGACCTACAACGACTCACTGCATCATCATCATCATCAGTGAGCGTTTCAAATACTCATGTAGAGGTCTTCACATACCCACTTGGTTTGTAATAACTCCAGTCAGACTCTAAAAGGTCCAGGGGGTATCAATATGTGGCCTAAGTGGATCCAAGTGGACTTGGTATCAACATTCAACGTCACAGGAGAAAAATGTCTTTTTGGACACCAGATGGAGGATGAAATGAAACTTTTCTGGTGCTCTATTTGACCCTGGATGCTTGTCAAACGGGCCGATATCAGTGTTCTCCCATTGTGTGGATCGGTCACATTTTGGATCATGTCTATTCCAGTCGGGTCCGGCTGCCCACGTCTGTTCCGTGGGTCTGTTTCGAATTGGAAGACAAAGACTTTTTCTAAAATATTCCTGATCCTTTCTTGCACATTCTTGCTCTTATCTGTGTCTTTATGCAATCATTATTGCTACACCACATCCTACCTCAATGTTCCTTTTAGTACGATCTCAGAAATGAACCCCAAGCATCTGGAAAATGGAATCGTGGGGGGGGGCCGTGATGTAAGGTCAGCGACGGCTTCTGAACAAACGACAATGACAACAGTAGAAAAGTTTGTGAAGCTGTTTGCCACTTTCCAGCCATGATCTCAACATTACATAACAAAGCAACCTTCATAAGTGTCACCACGTGTCGTTACGCTCGTAACTGTACAAAGGGGTACTGAAGGGAGATCACATTGTCAGCCAGGGACGATTCAGCTTTGATCCGTTCCCTAGTGGTTATACTGTACTTTATTTTTTGTCCTTGAATTACACACAAAGTACAAAGGCAAGTATGTGAAGAAACGTTTCATACACTTTTGCGTCGTAGCCATCCGTCTATGTGAATGTATTGTTAAAAAAAAAAAAAGCATGAAAATGTTTTTAATCCATTAAACTGGCTCCTATACCTGCAGGGTATTAAGAGCAGTTCAGACTGTGAAATATATCAAATACTATACATTAAGTTGTAACTCTGCTATCATCAGGTCCAAGACTCAAGCTGGTAACAAAAGAAAAGGGGGAAAAAAAACACCTTTGAAAAGGAGTGTGGGTCATACCTATCATTAGGAGTCCTAGGCAGATTTCTTTTTACAGGCTTTGCATGTACTTCATATTTAATGATGGAACCATATGCTTGAGCTATTGTGAATGTATGTGCCTTGATGTGTGTAAAATGATCATTCCAGGGCATGGCAGCAGAGGTGAGGGGGCATGGGGGTAGGAGGGGTTTGGTTATAATATGACTGGCTTTGTTAAATAAGCTCCACATACTACCAAAGACATTTGTCACATGTAGCTGTGAAATTACAGTTTTAGCATTTTGCTATTAGAGCATACATGAGGTAAGAAAAGCCGCAGGATTTATAGTTCCTGCAAATTTCACACAGTCTCTGATATGGTGATTTTCAATAGGTTAGGTGACGTGTGTGCATTTGTGTATGTGCATAAGGATATGCGCGCACTTGAGTGTGTGTTTGTGTGTGTGTGTGTGTGTGCATTTGCATCTCTGTGGAGAATGAATTTGTGCACAAGTATCTACTTGTGCGTTTTTGTATGCTTGCCCGAATACACATGTGTATCTGCATATGTGTGTGTGTGTGTGTGTCGTGAGACAGATGGGTAATAGCCCCTGTGCTGAAAGCGGGGCCCTGTGTAACGTGCAGCCCTGATTGCAGACCTGATTACCTGCCATATGCTAGCTGAAGGGTTGAGGGCCGGACCAAATGAGAACAGTATGCAAACGTTAAAGCAGCGTTTTTATAGCGCAGTCATTATGCCCCCGCTCTGGCAAATGAAAACGAGCGTGGCAGGGAGGGAAAAATAATGAAGTCGTAAAAAAACGGACGGGTCACGGTGCGTGGTCCCTGCCACCGCCACCTCCCAGCTGTAATCCCATTGGCTGGAGGGGAAGGGGAAGGGTCCCCTGCTAAGATGAGGGTAAAGCATTGGTTAGACCGCAGGGTGGCCCTGTTTGATCGGAAAGCCTTCCAGAGAGGAGAAGATGGCAGCTGAGGATCAAACTGTACTGCTTCGTGGATACAGCACCTTTAGTTGGGGAGTTCGAAACAGAAGCATGTACATGTATGTGTGTGTGTGTGTGTGTGTGTGTGTGTGTGTATAAGTGTGTGTGTGTGTGTGATGTGATTATGTTCCTATTAGCCTTTGCATTCTCCATTATGCATGCAGCGTACAGGGCTAAACTGACCTTGTAAGATGATCATTGACTCTCCTTGGAAAACACTTGTTATCCCAGGATTAACACACACACCAATTACTACCTGCTCGCCACATGAGCTCAGGAAATAAAACATATCCTATCTGTGTTTCTGACAGAGGGAACTCCCAGCACCCTGTGTACACACAAGAAGGAGGGGACACACAAGTACATCTACTTTTTTTTTTTGTATGTACCCTTATTTGTTTTAGGTCTACAGATGCATAATTTAAAAGCTGAATATATTAGTGGCAGAGATATGAGTTGGCTGGATTACTAACCAGGCCGAACACTGTTATGATAAAACCTATGACATCATGTTTTAAAAAATAATGTATGTTAATGTTGTATGTGTCAAATTCCCAGAGGTTGTGCATGAATGATTTTCTGTGTAACCACTTACAGTAATTGGTGAGCCTCCTTTAAAAAGATTATATATAATTTTTAGAAAAAAAGC
Source organism: Scomber scombrus (assembly GCF_963691925.1). Classification (NCBI taxonomy): domain Eukaryota; kingdom Metazoa; phylum Chordata; class Actinopteri; order Scombriformes; family Scombridae; genus Scomber; species Scomber scombrus. The sequence continues at coordinate 3,999,149 of NC_084981.1, forward strand.
TCCTTGTATTAACTCCTCCTGAAGTGAATAAAGGGCATCAGTCTTATTATAGACATCTATGTGTGCATGGACACACTGCAATTTTTTTTTAATTTTTCTGAATAATCTTTAAAAGGCTTGTCTTGTATGTGTTGGTGATTTCCTTGAGGAATAACTTGGACTGAAGCCAGCATTGAGTTTTTCCAATATTTAACCGAGACCGTAATCATTCCCAAACCTTCAACAAGCCTTTTGAGACTGAACATAATTTGTGCATCGTTTGCCAGGAGGAGGAAGGAAAACAAAAGACGCCGAGATGGTTGAGACGGACATTTTTGCGTTGGCAGTGATGGGTGTGCGGAGCAGGGGTATATAACTACCATATATGCAGGGACCGGGCCTTTCTTTATCACTTTATTTTATCTCGCCACCATCATACGAAAAAATATCAAGCATCTCAAGCATTGAGTTTGTGTTCATTGTCACAGGGCAGCTCAACTTAAATGTTAAGCAGTGAGTATTTATAGTACTCAATGAGCCAAGTCATTTGCACCATGACGTCACGTACTTAATGTTATTTATTCACTAAATAAATAATATAATACGATAATGGTTTAACATATACAAGCATGTAGCTTATTGACTCATATAGGGCTGTGTATCAGCGCCTTTAAGGTATCAGCCGATATAAAACGATACCAAATAGTATCAAAACGTCTCCCGTCAAACGATACCTGCAATCAATCCTTTTTGCACCCAGAGCTAGAAAATATGACTAATTGTATGGACTTGCTCACAGCCAATCAACGCAAGCTTTCTTTGATTTGATGCGACATGTGATTGGTCCACTGCCACGGCAGTTACAAGTCGCGTGGTGAAGTCGTGGTGAATTTGAGTTAACGTGCTTAGCAGTTCAGCAGCCAAGATGTCACCTAAACGCTTTGGTGTCATCATTTTTTAAACCATACCCAGCCCTAGATTCATTCCTCTATGTTGCATTTTAAAATTAAGTTCTAAACCTAATCCAACACGTACTGTCTCAATAGGCCTTCATTGACCTTATCTCTTACTGTAAATCTTTGTGAAAGCTCAGAAATAATATTCTAATTTATATGTGTAAAATAAAAGGAAGTAAGTATGAAAGTAAACATTTAGCTTTCATTCCTAGCGTACTATAAGAAGAATGATCTAATGTCAGTGGGTTAAGTACAGGGCCGGAGTGGACATGGTTAGCTTAGCCTAGCATAAAGACTATCCAAACATGAAAGAATTCAAGCTAAGTTCACTAATTAACATATTGTACCTATTTTATTTATTATATTAATATATTTCAGCTGTTGTTTGCCAGCTGTTCTGTTTGAAACAAAGATAGTTTGTTAAATCAGCTTCATGTGTTAGTAAATGTATTCTTTCACTTTAAATAAAGCCAGAATAAGAAGCTTTATGCTAACTATGTCTCGATCACCTTACTTAACAAACATTACACTGATATCAGTCTTCTCACCTCTACTCTTGGAAGGAAAACATATAAGCATATCATCCAAAATGTTGAACTATTCCTCCCAAATTAGATAGAAATGATTTTTATATTTAAATACCTTTTTCCACGCAGAGGGAAAAGTCGTTGGGATCTGTCTATTCTGTTTGATGTGGTTACATGAGCTGATTTCTATTCTGGTTAAGCTCTAATCTGGTTGTTAAAGGAATACCGAGCTCCATAATAAGGCAGCATTATGATATCTCGCGTTGCTCACCAACCGCCACATGTCAGTTGCACGAAAACAACCGATTCCAGTTTAACAAGCTGAGATTCCCACCTTACTACAAACCTGTTAGCAGTGTGTGGGTAAAGAATGACTCTTGTTGCCAGGGGCTCCACATCACTTTTTTCCCCATTTCCATCCATCAGGAGAAAAAAGGGGAACTTGTGCATAATCCTGAAGCCCATTGTGGCCTACTTAGTGGGAAGGGAACATGCCTTTCCAACTGGTCGTGCCTTTGTATGTGGGTCAGCTTCATTCAAATTCTCTTTCATTCCAGCTCTTCTTCCGACACTGTGGCCCATCATTAGCTGTAATATAGGTCACCCCAGGCTTTGTGAGGCTCCAGCCCCATTTGCATTCTTGATTCAGATGTAGCAGACATAGAGTGACTGTAGGTAAGGAGGTGGGAAACTTGTGGGGTGGGGGTGGGGTTGGGGGGGCATCAGAAGTAAAGGCGATGCTTTTATCACTTTTGATGAAAGGATGGGGTCAGTCTGGATACATGCTTAAAAGAATCAGGGTGTTTTCCCTAGTGGTGCAAAGATGAAACTCCTATAGATGCAGGTTGAAATGTACAGTCTCAGTCCTCTCTTTTCTTTTTCTTCATGAAGAAAAAAAAAAGATGAGATGATGAACTGATTTCATCCCCTTTTAAACTTCACTGCTCTACTAACAAATGTGAATATATTATTCGGATATGTACAGATAATGCACTCTGAACGGAAAGACTGAATTTTTGTGCAGTATACAGTTAACTACAAGTGGAACTCCACTTCTATTTAGGGTCATAACTCACATTGAAACACACAAATCATACAACCTTGCAAAAAACCAGCAGAATGTATTTGTTCAACCTTCAGCCTTAATAAGTTTTCATTAGATTAGTTTTGCAGTTCTCTGATAGTTTCTCTGATGTTCCACAGGTGTTATTTTATTATTGGAAAAAGAAAGGAAACTAGAAAATGAGCTAGTTCAGGATTGTGTCAAAAGTAGTAATGAGCCAAATAATCTTGTTTTGACTTCCTTCCAAACATCGTGCAATATGGCCAAATGCATGTTTGACTTATTATTATTATTATTAGTAATTTGAATTATCTGTTTATGATGGTGGGGGTTCAAATGCTAATTGCATGCTGCTTGATTCATTCAGGTACTGCTTAAAAATGTGTTATGTTGTTGGCGGTTCTTGAATGAGAAAAATGCATCCAAACTTCTGACTGGGACTGTATATATGCAGGACTACAGATGTGACTTACTGTATAAGCCACGCCCACTTCTGTTACAAATCCAAATACATATAGATAGTATCTGTGTACATATAGAACAAGTGAAACATTATTAGCTGTTTTAGTATAGCTACAAACTGCTGCTAAAGAAGGAAGACACATTGAGGAGCTCCAGTGCTTGCAGATCACTCCAATCTGTAAAGGAATCGATATTCTATAGCCGCGCTTCTCTTGCATTCAATACAACTCTACAGCCTTTGCTAGTTTTTAATTGAGTGATGTGACTGATATGTACTTACCTATACACCTCCTCAAGTGTCTGCACAGGATAAAAGTTTTTCTGTAGGCACTTAATAGAAGGTCATGACAATGACCCAAGTACACACAACACTATTCTGGTGTTTGGTGTTCTGCTACAACAGTGAGTCTGACAGAGGTCAAGTGTTGGCTGTTATTTGAACCAATAGTGCCTTAGATACTTTAATTATGAGACTTTTTACCTTCCCTGCAAACTTTTACTCTGTAAGGCAACAAAGGAAAAAAAATCTGTTCCTTTTCCATCGTATGTCAGTGGTGTTACATGGAAATGTCAGCTCTATAGTACCTTTGTGTTCCACCTGTTACCCCCTCTACTGTGAAAATAACAGTTCTTCTAGATCCCAGTGTTGCCTTCATTGTCCAGTTTTCTTCAACCAACCTCAGTCAGTGTTGAAATTTAAGGGCAATCCTCACAGAGAGCAGTTTTTAAAGTTGATGTCGGTCTTTCATCCATCTCAGACATGGTTCAGTTAAATAAAAAAAATAAAAAAAGGCATTAATGTTATAAGTTTAAATAGCAGTCCTGAAGTCCTTAGCACAGTGCAGCAGCAGATCTAGTCTGTGTTTAGTATGCAAAGCCAACAGAGCTTATTGACAGCTCTTTTTTTCTCCTCCTCGGCAAATTACATGTTTCCCCCTTAATTGTTATTGGAGATGTTATCATGAAGCGGATGCAGCCCTCGCTTCTGAACCTGCTAAAGCCTGACAGTGGTGTGAAGGGGCAGAGGAGGAGAGTTATGCAAAATACGGCCTATGTATAATTAATGACCCCCCTCCCTCCCCTGCTGCCACCAGCCCCCCCCTCCGCACACACACACACACACACACACACACACACACACACACACACACACACACACACACACACACACACACACACACACACACACACACAACCTCTCTATCCTCTTTAGGATGGACAGCTGGCGCCGGGGTGTCTTTGTGACCTCTAAGGGCTGCCGTGTTAAATTGAGATACTGAGGGCGAAGAGGGAATGGGAATTGGTAAAGGGCGGACGCTGAAGAGAAGATACACACACACACACACGCTCAAGTTTGTGCAGCTATCCTTGTTAGGACATTGCATTGACTTCCATACATTCAATCCAAACCCTAACCTTAACCTAACCTCTATACACACCTTACCTCAAAATTTAAGGAGGAACTAATAGAACCACATTTGCAAATTGAGACATTTAACAACAGAACATGATGCATGCACTGGACATTTGTATTAATGAGGACCTTCCATTTAGTACCATTCTTCAACTCCCTAATGTGCTGGTGAGTAGGGACGCCATCTCATCAGCTTTTGACATATGATGTGAATCTTGTTCTAGTAATTATATATCATTTATCATTTAAACATTCTTTGGCCCAGTGACAGTGATGTTTTTTGGCGCGACACAAAGCAAAGTTTTGCTTGTTTTCCATGTAAAATGTCACACACTGGCAGCGTCTTGACACGTGTCAACTCTGTAGAAAAGCAGCAGCTGTACCACGTTCCCTCCTCTGATCGACACACACCAGTGAATGTACCTCCATAACTACTACTACTCTGTCTGAATGAATGGTGTGTTCGGTGTGTAATATAGATACAGATTTCTTATCAAATTATGGTCAAATAATCCAGTCTGAGAAAAACTGTAGTTATTCTGAAATCTTCTAGTACTAATTTGACATATTTTCCCCTTTAACTGTCACCAATAAACCCAATTCTTAACCTTAACCCAGCCACATATGTAAGTAAAGACTGACTAGATGACATCATCATGGCAGAATGTGCACATCTCTCTGTCTTTGTTGGTGTGAAAGTACTAAAACACACAGCACACACCCACGTGCACGCAGCTGACTTTTGCACGCCATCGTCACTTCACTTACTGTACTCCCTATCTCTCCATTAATTGATCTAAACAGGCTCAGATTATCTCGGCTTCTTACGCAAAAAAAAAAAAAAAAAAAGCCAGAGTCAGTGCCAACTCTTTCAAGATAGCAGAAGGCGAGACAGACAGAACTTTGGCTGAAACTCCTCCTGCGCCCTTAATTCCTGACGGGAAACACGTTAATATCCCACCAACTACCCCCCACCACCACCACCACCACCACCACCGCACTCCTACCCCCTGTTATCTCCACCCTGAGCCTCTTTTGATGTCCCAGCTCTAATCAAGTCGTCCGGGCCGACGGAAAAAAGGCGGCTGACACGGGACAATCGTCGGGAATCTAAATCGTTACATCTCCCCTGACATTACCGTGGCATTTTTGTCGTGGCAGAGGTAAGGAGAGTGAGGATCGGTTCATGGGGACCATAATTCTTTCCGTTGGGAGGGAGGGAATGGAGGGAGCGGAGTGGCATATTCATATTAGTGTGGAATTAGGGCCCTTTTTAGATGTGCGGAGGAAATCCAGTGTCGGCGAGGAGAGCGCTGGAGTCCACATGCGTCCTTATCAGGGACGGCGTAGGCCCTATTCATAGCGACTGCTATCGGTATAATTCTTTTTGACATTTCAGATAAGCATCTTAAACGGAAGGCTCCCAACTAGGCAGATGGGGGAGTTGTCAAATAATGAAGGAATCCTACATGTTTACTACTAAAATATCAGCTTTTTAAATAGGTGTCTGGATTTGACTGTTATCGGTCGATCTGTGAACCCCTCGTCCTACCGCTTCCTGTATCTCTTGTGAGGGACAGTTGTTAGGAGTGTGTGTGTGCATGTGTGTGTTTCCCGCCGGTGATTTACATCAACACACGGCAGACGCCACAGTGTGTCTGCGTGTCTCCACTGTATCAGAACATGCCATAACACCGTACATTAATCCTATCCGCTCCTAATCTGCTAATATTTCCTGGAGAATTATCGGAGGATACTGTTTCATATGCAAATATGTTTGGAAACGGGGTAAACACAGCGCTGCCGACTGTCCAGTGTAGTTAAAAAAAAAAAAACAACATCTAGTGTGCCCAGTGCTGGTTGGACAGATTAGCTGCATTGCATTGGCTGTTTGTGTTGGGTTGAGACAGGGAGTAAACACAAATAAATCATCCTTGGATTATGGATCAAACTCTAATCACCGGTCAGCAAGGACAAAGGCCTCATAGTTTGGATTAGTTGGTTATTTTATGGTTATTTAGTCTATTTATGGCAGAAGTCAATGTAGAAGAGGGATTAAATGCAACAAATTAGCATCATTTTCGTGGTTAAAGCTTATTTGTATCACCTTTTAATACTAATGCACCTCAGAGAGCTTTTCAATGAAGTGAAAAATTCAAACAAAGAAGAAGAAGACAATAAGATATGTATATGCCAGAGGTCCACTCACTTCCTTACAAGTGTGACCTGACACATGGAGCGTGCATAAAACTGTGAAGTGCAAGAAAAATGACATTTATAGCTCCATAGGTCATATCCACAGGTCAATTTTAGTCAGTCAATCACATGTTAAGACCTCTGTTATATATAGTATGACTATATACACACATACACATAGCATTATAGCACAAGTACATAGATTACTGTATCCATATGTGTCTAAACATAATACATATATACATTATAATACATATAATTAAACATTAGTGTTAAAGGATACTGTAGATTCACATTTTTCCAACTTTATCTTAAAACAATACTGACATGCAAACATAGAAACTAGCTGTAATCATTCCTCCTGTTCATACTACTTATTTTAATGCAGTGAGAGGGAGAAAAAAACAACGATATACTGTGATACTAATCACACTGGAAGTTTGGAAGATACTTGATTTGTAAGCTTCATACTGGAAACACACTACAAATAATTATTTTCACAGTCAGTATGAACGGGAGGGATGATTACAGGAAGTAAAAAGGTGTTTCCATGTTCATGGAGGCACCTGACAAGTGTTTAAAGACACATTTGATACATTGTGAGGCTGTATTTTGCTGTTTTGTATTTGTCTGTTTAGAGAGGCTCTGACAGCCTGAGTCTTATTGCTTTTATCAAAATTGTTGGCCAATAAAAATGATTCTGATCAATAAATGTTCATGCAATTGTAGGAAAATACTGTGTACTATACTGGAAGTGTTTCACATTGTGGTTTTTTGAATCAAAGACAAAAGATCTTTCATGGCACAAGAAGAAGAAGAAGAAGAAGAAGAAGAAGAAGAAGAAGAAAACCACTTACAAAAAAGAAAAACTCTTTAGAAAATGTCACATACACTTTACACAGACACACACACACACACACACACACACACACACACACACACACACACACACACACACACACACACACACAATCATTAAATGAAATAAGAATGAGCCAGAGTGACATTCTCAAGAGGAATCATGTGATTTTTGTTCTCTGCAGAACACAAACAGGTTTTTGTATGAAGTGAAGACAAACAGTGCTGTCCTAAGACTAAATGTGCACAGTCCAGTATTCATATTTGTATCTGTATTTGTTTCAGCATTTGTTTACATTATTGATATTTTATTAGGAAAAAACTATCTTGTTTAATAAGTGTTCTTCAATAAACTATTAATATGGGTTTATGGTTTTCATACACCCTGCAGTAAACATGTATAAGCATTAAAATCACTGAACAGAAAGTCATTTTAAAACTAAATAGGTTTGGTCCTAATTTAGCTTAGCATTGAGCTGCTAATCTACACTCAAACCTGTAAACTCAACTATAAATTAATACATTCCTATGAGAACACGGTATTTTCATTGCATAGGCTAACATTTAACATGACTGCATTCACACACACACACACACACACACACACACACACACACACACTACTCTTTTGAAAATAGGACAGCTATAAGTATACACTCCATAAGAGTTGTATTAGCTCACAAACAAACTACATTTAGCTAAATAGCAGAACCACAATGACAGAGGAACGTGTCACACCGAGCCTGTGATGGAAAAAACTAGTTGAAATTAAAGCTGCAAGCAGCGATGAACGGGCCTTCGCTCCCCTGCCCCGCCCCGAAATAGCGAAATTTGCCACAAAGTCACGGCCAGCAGGTTTAACGTAAGCGAAAGATTTTGACAACTTATCATCTACAATGTTTTAATATCATTATGACTGAATTTGAAGTTGGTCGGATTAAATCTCTAGGAGGAGTTTGTAAACGTACAATGCGTGGAAATCGGGAAAATTGCGCCAAAATCGCAAATTCGATTCAAAATGGCCGACTTCCTGTTTGAGTTAGGGTATGGGTCCAAGAGACTCTTTGGTATGTCTTTACATGAAACATACATCTATGTCAATCTGGGGCGAGGGGCTCAATTTTTCTTTTTAATTTTCTAGCCCGGCGCTATTGAGCCGTTTTGCCACACCCATTTCGGCGAGCCATAAAATATCACATTTTTTTTTATAACACATCAAGAAAAACAGCTGAGTCAGCGGCAAGCCATACTTTAACACTAGCAACCGTTAGCTCAACAACAATACCTTCAAACACGTACAGCTTAGCAACTTTGCTGTTAAATTAACCTGAAGTTTGATTGATAGTATACTTCCAAGAGCGAGACTGCCTTATCTTCTGAAAATATTCCATCTTATTCACATTTTGTCTTTATTATATACCAATAACCATCCATTCAGTGTCACATTAGCACACACGGGCGGAGCACAAATACCTACCCTGCTATTTGATATGTTTTTTCTTTTCTTCCCTAAAACAAATAATTTTGAAATATTTGTATGACATAAATATTCATAAAAAACCATTTGTTCTTTGCCAAATATTATACTGGACTCCACCCCTAATCCCAAAGTAAAATGTATTTATTCTCTCTGAGCAAAGAAAGAAAGAATAGGAGAGTGACTGAAGGAGAATGTCACTAATAGGACAGAAATAATCAACAGCAGCGCTTGAAGAAAGCCGCCGCACATGCATGTTCATATGTTAGAGGGCTGTGGCCAGTCAGCCACATAATAGAACAATCACTCTGTCACTCATCCTCTGCTATTCCTGTGGCTGCTACTCTGTTTAAAAATTACACACACACACACACACAAATCCTGTGTTTTATCCTCTTTTGTCCTTTGTCTCCTCCTGTCATTTTCCTCTTCCTCTTCTGTCCTGCTCTTTGTTTCCACCGTTCCTCTTTCAAGATCTGTCCTTGGTCACCGTCTCCCATTATTCCTTCATCGTGATGCATTGTAACGTCTTTGGCAACCAACTATTTTAACGCATCTTCGTCACTACCGAGCCCTTTTTTTTTTTTGTCCTGCGAACACCTAGATGAAAAGGAACTGCTTTGATATGTCAAAATAAATCGCACTGGCAAGCGATGAAACAGATCAACTATTGTGTCTTTGTGAAATGATTTCAGTAGATATGAGCAGGTTTAGAGGGTACGGGGGTGGGGGGGGGGGGGGGGGGCATGAAACTTTTCATGCATGTAAAGAACCATGTCAAATTTCAGTTCAGGATTAGAGAGAAAGGAAGAAAAGATGATCTGCAATTAGACAGCAGTGAAGTGATGAGGCTGCTGCTCTGTGGACAGAAACAAAGCAGTGGCTTCACTCTTATTTAAATATGCACAGATAGAATGTGAAGGAACAAACAGGAAGATACTACACAATGGTAATAGCTACTATTTATTTTACTCTAAAAATTGGTTTAGACAAAAACTCATTTTGATCCACTTTTAATTGATTCCACTTGATATTTGTCTTGTTTTAGTCATCAATAAATAACTTTGTGAATATTATAATCTAGCTTTAAAGCTGCTTTAATCAATATTTTTATATAAGCAATGGATCACATGATGACAGAGCTCTACAGAGCCTTTTAGCTTCTTTCAGCTCTTTTTTTGGTTTCATGAATTTATGACACAGTAGAATTTTTTTTCAGGAGCTGATGGAGGCTAACACAGTGCTAAATCACACATTATGCAATATTGGTTTTGTGCATTTAGTGGGCTGTCAGGAACATGACACTAAATGAATGCTAATGTTGGTCCTTGTCTGCATGTGTAAATAGGAAACTGTGCCATATTACTTTTGTGAGGTGATTATATGTTAGCGTTGTTTTAATTAAGGCCCGACCCATACTGGACTTTTGAGGCTGATGCCAATAACGATATTAGGCAGTAAAATAAATCTGATATCGATATATTATAACATTATTATGTACAAATTATATACATAATCAAACACTTGATTACCAAGATATAATGATGGTGTGATATTTTACAGTTTATTAATAAACGTTGTTTAAAAGGACAAAACTGTAAACTTCACTGGGAATTTAATAAGTATAATTAGCTATGGACAAAAAATATCAGAACATATCGGACAACATATTCACCATATTCACCAATACATCTGTGATAGGTCAGTATCGGCTGATAATATCGGCTGACTGATATATCGGTCGGTCTCTATTTTTAAAGACTTTTTAAAAACTGTCCAAAAAAAAGTATGAATAAAATGCTTTGTGATTTCAGATCATTTAAGAAGCAGCCTGCATACAGACATGTGATATGATTAGTACATTTAATCTCAGGTAATGCTGTTGGCATTATTATGGTATTATTATCTCAGGTAATGCTATCATTATTGTTATTATTATTACAGCATGCGTAGGAAAGGCTACTGAGCTCTGATAAAGCGTTACAAATAATAGAAACTGTCTCACAACTGAAAATACACCATTCAAACAAGTGCAGTCATTACATGAATTGAACAGTTCAAGGACAACAAGATCACCAAGACAATCAGCAATTTACTGGAGCACCAACAACTTCATAGTTTTTCTCTCCACAACCAGTCAGTGAATGAACCGTATTAAAAGTAAAGTACTGTAATATATATATATATATATATATATATAGAGATCCTGTCAAAGTTTGTGTTCTAAAATTCCTTATTTGTTAATTAATGTTAAAAAAAGTAATGAATACATATATTTAATCACACTTGTTATTAATGTTAATATTACACAGAGCGCCACCTGCAAAACATGCTCACACTACACCAAATATCACCTTATTTCCCTTCATGTTATGTCAGTGTAATGCAAAGTGGCCCACACAGACCATTCAACCGGGTGGGTGAAAAAAAAAGAAAAACTCTCCTTTTGTTTTATGCATTCCTGTATTTTTTTCATAAGTACACCTCCTTTACTCTGGTGGCATATTTTCAATCATTATTAGAATGCCGGCAGCTCAAGGCTCGAAGGCTTTAACCTCTGCTATGTTTGGTGTGTGATAAAAGGTGAAAGCACATCAATCTTTATTGTCTGGCCCGCACACTGTAATTGCATTCAATAGTCCACTGATTCTCTTGTCTGCGCTAATGTCGGGGAGCAGAGAGGAGCCAGATGCTCTGACTGCATCACGCATACACATGCGGAGAGACGACAGACACACAGGGGCTCAAAAACATACAGTTGGGGGCTTTTATACTTTAAAAAAGGAAAAAAAAAGGTGCTCATACTGTAAAATTCAGCATGGATATATGCACAGAAACACACAGGGAGCCACAGCAGCACTTGGCCTCACATTGATAAATTGTTGACAATATAGATTGTGAGCAGCTGTGTGTCCAGAGTGTATATAAAATAAGATTCATCCTCTAGTCATTTTGTTTATGTGTAGGTGAATCTACACTATAGAGGTGTGAACATGTGTGTGTGTGTGTTGGTGATGTCACTGCTAGGCCAGGTCATGTATTATTCAAATTTAAGCAAGCCGAAGGAGGGAAGAGAGGAGGGGCGGAAGGGCTGGAGGAGTGCCAAACACTCGATTGGATCTCAATGAATAGTAAAGAGGCTGACAGAGGAAAGGAGAAAGAGAGAGAGAGGGAAAGAGAGAGAGAGAGAGGGAGAGAAGGGGGGTGGAGGAACCTGGAGTGTGGGGAGAGAGACAATCAACATGAGTGAGGTGGCAAGAAAGCGAGAGATAGAAAAAAAAAGATGTATATAACAGAGAAGAAGGACTTATTTGGATAGCTCTTGTAATACTTCATCCACACTCTTAATGAAATCCAACTGTCCGCATTCCCCTTTTGTTATTGTACATATAAGCTGAGTTTACTAGAGTATGAAGTGTGTTTGTGAGCTTTGATTCCATATCACCCGTCCTTCGAGTCAGGTGGCGTTTGAATATTGCGTGCACCTCATACAGCGCGCAGCCTCCATAAGATACCCGCGGACACGCAGGGCTCCAGGTAATAGACTCGGGGTTGTTGTCACATCCACACAGAGCGCGCAAAGCCTCCAACCCCGAGGATCAAGCCGGATGAAAAGCCGGCCTTTGATATTGGTTATGCCAAGACCACTCGTACGTTATTTTGTCTGAATCGGACGGCCAATATATATTTATATACTGGTGATTGTTGTCCTGTCTCTCCTGGCGATCTAGCAGGATTAGTGGAAGAAGGCAGGGGGGGATTCACAACCTTCTTAGACGTGTTCGGGCTTGTTTTCTTTTTTTTTGCTTTGCAGTTACAATGCACTTGTGGGTTATATATGCTGCTAATTAATGCTTTCAGTGGTGCTGTTTGTGTTGCACTTTTAAGTGGGCCAAGGCTAACAGGCTAACTAGCACAGAATCCCAGTTGGGTTGGATGGAACGGAGGCTCGGGTCGTACAACCTGCTGCAGTCGTACATTTAGAGGTTGATTATCTTTTTTTGGCCGGCGAGCAGCAGTCTTGGCACAGATCTTACGGTCTTATCATAAAATCATGATCTTGTGGGGCCACGTCCACTCTTTATAATGTTGTTTACAGCCATGACTTCTTTGTGTGTGTGCGCGGACATTTGCATGTCAGCGCACATACACACACACACGTAGGCTTTCCACACACATACACTCAGAGCCAGTGGGGCATGCAGCTTGCACACTACATACAGTAATACATTGCTGAATATCAAAGGAAATTACCCTTCACCTCGGTGCATGGATCTTAGCGAGTTCCTTAACCAGAGGAATGGGCTTTGAACCAGGCAGATTCCCCCAGGGCCCTTATCCCGGCCCCTCCCCAGAACGCCGCGCCGGATAAGGGCCGTAATTCCCACTTTTAGGTTTCCATTAATCTGATCCTGACACAGGGGAGACGGGCTGCTTTGCATATCGCCTTCCCAAGATGGAGGGCTATTTACATGATCGCCTCCAGATTGAATATGATCAGTGGCCCACCTCCTCCGCCCGTCCTCTGCTGCTGAGACGGAAAAAAATGCAGATTTCTTTTTTTTTTTCAGCGGGTATTTGCTGCATTATCACGGGTGAAATATTATTCACTCAGGTATATTCACTATAGCGTTTCGATACGTCTCAAGTTAGACTTGATGGATACGTGTTGCGGATATTACAGCCGGGGCGCTTGATTCCCTTGACGAAGGCCAAATTTCTTTTATGAATGTGACAGCGGAGATGGATAGATCGAGCCATTTATCATCGCTCACTGATAGTGCTAATGTGAAGAGAACTACCCCCCTCCACCACCACCCACCCCCCAACCCCTCCTCCTTTTCAACAAATGTGAGGAACACCAGCGAACAGCGCTCCATTTGAAACCATGAAGGCAAACCCCCATGTAAATGTATCTGTAATGAACGGCGCGTACAGGAGGTGCATTATTCTCTTTCTGCTACATTTATTTCTGAATATCAAATGAATATGATAAATGTGGAGCGAGGGGGCGGCGGCGGGGGGAAAGCAAAGTAAGCCGAGGATATGAGATGAGTGATATTGTTATTACACCTCCCGACGATGAGCAGCAGAAGTTGAGACTGTGTGAGACTGTAGCGTAGGGGGCAAACACACACTCACACACACTGTCACACACACACGTACTCCACCACTCCTATCTCTTTCCCCTCCTCACTCTTTCGCCCTCTTTCCCATACAAACACGCCGTCTCCTTGTCTGTCCATCAATACTCATCCCTTCAACTACCTTCATTGTTTTTTTTCTCCTTCCTTTTTCTTCTTATTTCCAGCACTTCAAGCCGAGACACAATTCCACACTCATGTGAGTCCCAGTTGTGAGCTGATACGCAGCAAGACGACAACAATGAGATGTGGAAGAGAGAGAGAGTATCACCATACTGTTTAGTGTGATGAAAGAGCAAATCCGCACTCGAGTGGCGTAGATGAAATATTGTGCACGCTCCTTCCTGGTACTTCAAAGTGTTTCCGCTCGGCCATCTGGGCAGGAAACTAGTTGGTGGCTTTAATCAAACCAAAGGTGCTGCTGTTATTTGTGCCAGCGGGTAAAGAAGTATTTTTTATTCTTCTTTTTCCGGTGATATTATTGCAACCTCATGCAAGGTGTTGAACCGCCGTCCAACTCGATAATCACCCAGCTGGAATTTTTGCTGTTGATGCTAATTGTCAGATGGATGCACACTTCATGTATGGGTCAGTGACCAATAAGGGTTGACAAGATTCAAAAATATCTTAAAACATAGTTTTAAAAGCAGCATCAGGTTTGTTAAAATGTACACTTTTTATTTTGTTGGTTTTATGTCATTTGAAATGACATTTGCACCATTTTTTTTTAACCAAAAGTAAAACGGAATGCTCCTGAAAATGTCAAATGGTGTAACCACAAAAATATAAAAAAGTAATAATGTAAGATCACCTGGATCATTTTAAATCAAGTTGAATAATTTGGTACAAAGTTTTATGGTTACACCACTTAGACATTTTTGCCATAATCCTCTAATATATTCTCTCAAAATGGATTAAAAGCATAAATATTATGCTGGGTCCACAAAAAAAGAATGTGTGCAAGTTAATTTGACTAAACCACATGGACACAAAAAGCCATCATTGACCCGTAAACAGTGTGACAGAAAGCCATCATGCGTCCTCCATCACTTTGTCTTAGGCTGTTTCGGGCGCAGGGAAGAAAAAAAAACATTCGAGCCTCCCCTAAGTGCATTTCATGCTTTTAATTGACACCATTGCATGTTAATTCGAAGCATGTCACGGATGTGTCACACCAGTAAGC
The DNA here is from genome assembly GCF_963691925.1 of Scomber scombrus. Classification (NCBI taxonomy): domain Eukaryota; kingdom Metazoa; phylum Chordata; class Actinopteri; order Scombriformes; family Scombridae; genus Scomber; species Scomber scombrus. The sequence goes on from NC_084981.1 coordinate 4,014,408, forward strand.
CGCCAGTGTCCAACCTCATGTAATGTCGAATTACATTCCTGCTGCTCATCGCCGTGACAATAGATAAGCTTCTCCTAGGCAACACCAAGCGGTTCAAACAGTCATGTTTAGCTGAGGTGTTTTCTTGCTTTCTTTTTTTTTTTTGTTCTTGCTTGCTGTCCTCCTCACTTAGGAGCTGGCCAATGAACCGGCTCCATATTGTTATATTGTTGTTGTTTTGAAATCAATTTTCCAGCCAGTGATCACTTTCTATGACTTTTCCTCTCTAGTGTTATCAACAATAAAGACTTTAGAATACATCTGGAGACAAACTTTTTCACCTATACTCTAAAAGGTTCTTTATGGTACCACAAAGTTGTTCTGCACTTTTAAAGATACCCTATCAAGGTTTTGGAACATTAGTAGAATTATGGAGGCGTGTCTTTACTTGTGGGCCCCAGTTTTGTTTGTATCTGCCATCTATCACATTATTCCATTAATCTAAAAAGTGGTGGTAATGTGCCAAAATATGCAGGCTAGCAAGTAAGAAATGCTTTCAACATGTTTGTTAGAACTCAAGGATACAGACAATGTGTTTTTGTGAGTAACACTTAATATAAATATAACTTGTCTTTGTTTATAAGATTACTCCACAGGACACCTTTAACCCCTTTTAGGGCTTCAGATGGGTTGCTTACAGCATCAAGGTTCTTAAATGCGTTTACATGACCTTTACCTCAGCAGAACCATTCAAAATAATTGAAGTCATGGGCGTGCATAGATACTTTCAGAAGAAGGGGAGAAAAAAATTGGTTGTGGAAAGCATGGAATGCATGAAAATGTGTGAGAAATATTCTGGAGGTCCTTATTATTTTCTGTTAGGGCTCTCAGAGCAGAGTGAGACAATGCTAGGTCCAGGCAGACAGGGCAGTACAAGCAGCATACATCTGTCACAACTGTGTTTCCTGTCCACACACAGACACAGACAGTGTGAGGACAAGAAGAAAAAAAAAAAAACAGTTTGATTTGCCATTTGAAAAGGGCACTTTGGCACCCGAGACAAAGGCGAGCACTGGTTCAAATGCTGCAACCAGCACAATTAAAAAAGCCTCTAAGACCAAAATAAACTAATTATTAAGGTTTATATATGACGTTTTATTAAGCCACTTCTTAATGAGCTAATAGTGCTACCCTTAAAACAGCTGAGTCAGTCTGTGTGGTGTGTGCTGACGTGTTAACATACAGTGATGACAGGATCTTATATAAAGTATGAGGATGCATTTGCTACATTCCAAACATGAAGCTAAAGCTCTAGAACAGTTCAGGTTGACCTCAAATGAATGGATTTCTTTGTCTTTTATGTCAAATGTTTCATTTACATGTACTGTACACACAGACTACACATGTGAAGATGTCCACCTATGCAGACAGCCAGTGTAGTATGTCCATGTCCATTTTGGAGTCAGTCTGTCCCTTTAACAGTCCCTTCAGCTTGCTTTTACACAGCACCATCAAACAACATTTCCAGCTATATATCTACACAGTGAAAGTATTGTCCTTTCATGGAGTTGAATGAGGCTGGATGAGATATTCTGACGTCCAGTCCCTAGTAAGAGTCAAACTCCAAAAACACTAGATCCTACACTTCCCATGATGCAACTCAAGATGATTATTATTTTAATTTCCAGGTTTTTAAACTCCACACCTCCAGTTTGTAACACAGGTTTTCTAAGATAACTCTGATGACATCATCAGGGTCATTTTCTCAGACTTGACAAACCTCCTGCTGACCTACAGAAACCTTATACAACTAACAGGTAGATTGACATTGGCATGAAAAATCAGCGGAGTGACCCTTTACATTTAAGCTTTAACTGACCTCACATTTATCCAAAAAGTTAAACTAAATGTAGTTAATGCTCAGTTCTACCTAACTTGGTAACATTGCTAGATATGGGAGGCTACTGTTTATACTGTATGTTTCTCACTGGGTTTACTGGATCACTAATAAATGGAAAAGAGAAGATGACATTGCATGCTGTGAATTTCTGACTCCTCGATTTAAAGACGATACATGATACATTTCACTCTGCACATGTACATTCACAATGGATTTACGATGAATTAAGGAACATCTGAAGAGGTGTGTAGACAAAGAAATAATTTGTATGATTGATAATCTACACTATGAAAAAAAGTCACATTGTTGAGTTATGATTTGAGGATGATACAGAGAGACGAAGAGGGAAAGCTTGATTAAAAACTTCAAAATAGCTGCTTTGTGAAGTCACTTTTACCTGTTGATCAGAAACAGTCTCATATCTGCTGTAAATTAGCAGTGGCTTTACTTTCTAGAAAAACACTTCCATGTGACTCTTTGATACCACCACTTGTTATCGAGGTCACACAATCCAGTATGCCATCTTGATCTCATTTGCACCATTTCTCAGTCCCAAGTGGATCGGGCAACGTCCAAAATGGCCGCCGCAAGATGGGAGCTGTGAAAGCGGAAGATCGGCTTTGACGCCTCGTGGCCAGTGTGTCTCACACCGCTGTATTCAGTCGAAGAGCAATAGCACTGGCCCCAAGAATAGCTCCAAATTATTCATAGCGAGGTATGACAAGCTCTGGTGAAAAATATGACTGTGTCTGAGTCCATTGCTGCAGGCCCGGAGAAGAGATTAAATAGAAAGCTGTTAGCCAGTAATACACTATTAGATCAAAGGACAGAGAGCTCCCGCTGGTCAGCAACTCCGTGACACAGGGACAACATGTTTGGAATTATAACATCCAAGTGCACTGATAGATCACTACTTGTATGTGTCTTTTATTATAACATCATATTAAAATAAGATTAAGACATAGAGAGCAATGCCTGTAAGCAGCACAGTGTGGCTTCTAACAAGAGCTCATCAAAGACAACATTTTGAAGCTGATGCTGTTTGAGATATTGACAGTTTAAGAAGTCTGAAAATGATCTAGACAAGCTAACTTTTTTTATAAATTAACACTTTAATATTTTGTATTAACAGTGAACGAATTCACTGTGTATAATGTGAAAAGTACTGTTCATAGTAATAATTCCACAGAAGATTATTACCAACTTCACAGCTCCCCTCAGCTCATCGAGGCCTTTTAGCCACGCAAGCTAACAGCAGACAAAGTTAGCAGCTAGCTGCGAATATAGTGGAGCGCTTAACAGCTTACAGCTTTTTTTCTCAGGAGTTTGTGGACTCCAATGACGCTTTTACACTATACAGTTCTAGCACTAATACCAGGAACAACCTTTTCAATTACTATAGTACCTACTCAACGTGGGCGGGGTTGTCATAGCACGGCTCCGCAAAACTGCCGTGACTTCGTTTTATACGCGACACAAACACATAAACAATGGAGGACATTGAGGCAGTGGTGTACTTGCTGCTGTATGTGGCTTTTTGTCACACACAAAGCAAAAGAAGAGAGCCGAATCACAGGAAGGCTGTTGCTGGTATTTAAAAATGCCGGGTTTGATTCTTGTGTGGGACGGCTCATGACTCTTCCAGTGACGACTCTTCTGACCAATCAGTGGCCAACAATCTGTTGACGTCACATTTTAGTATCGGCTCGGCTCGCTTGGAACCTCACCAGAGGAGGTACTAAAAAAGTACCAGGTACCAGGTACTATCCCTAGTGGAAACGCAAGGAAAAAAAATGAGTCGAGTCGAGCTGAGTAGTGTTAGAGTTAGCTGTAACAAATGGTTAAGGTGATAATATGACCATGTTGACTTTTCAGCTTGTTCTGCTGCCCCCAGGTGGCATAAAACTAATAATGCAGTTTTAACATAAACACATAACATACTGTAAAGACAAAACATGTCATAAGGATGTCTTAAATATTGTTTTATATACTTTTTTTAACATGTTATGTATTGAGGGAGACATTTTACAGATGGAAATTGAACTTGCTTTCTAATGTATAAACTGTGTGATGAAAACATTCTCAATGCCAAATATATTCTTGATATTGACATATTGTTAAACCTGCAGTGTAGAACTTTTACATAGGAATGAATGAGATCTTATAGAGTTGTTCTATCTCATGTCAGGTGCGACAGTCCTGCGCTGGCCATTTGGCTGGTAATAGTGTGGCTCTTCTAGAATTTTCCAAATGTTATCATACAACATGGATCAACTTTTGAAAGTGAAACTAATTATTTTACAGGGGGTTGTGTGGCGGTCAAAACAATTTATCCACCATTTTACAACTGAAGCAGTAGATTACTGGCCATCGAGTATACTCGGACAAATCCCAGTGGGTCAGTGGATTGTTATATACATTTTTGGTCTGGTGGACCATTAAAACATCTCCGCTTTTACTGGCCCTGTCTGTGTGCCCCCTTTACTCCCACTGGCAGAAGGGGGAGACAAAAATCTCACAGTTAAGTGTAACCCAGTGTAAAATATGAATAAATACAAACAATTCATTAAAATGCATAAATAAGTTCTGTTAAAATGTGTTTAAATAAGAGTAATTAAAAACTGTGTTTAAATAAGAGTCATTAAACTGTGTGTTAATAATTTCATGGGAATGTTTAAAAATAGGCCTATATAAAATGCTTTAACGGTACTGTCCCTTTAAGATTTATGGTCCTTTGCCCTATGACCCTGGCATGACCCTGGCATGACATAGTATAAATGCTGAACGGACCAGAGAGCAGATGAGAAGAGCAGAGAAACAAACGAGTGAATATTTGTCCAGAGAGTGAATTAAGACCTGAAATATAATAACTACGTGGTTGGTGATTCACAAGAGCCACATCTAATCAAACCACAACGGTTTTGGTGAGTTTCAACTTATTTTATTGTATTTGTAATGTTTACACCTGTGAATGCTAGCTAAATGCTAACGTTGCCCTGGCATGACATAGCATAAATGCTGAACGGACCAGAGAGCAGATGAGAAGAGCAGAGAAACAAACGAATGAATATTTGTCCAGAGAGTGAATTAAGACCTGAAAAATAATAACTACGTGGTTGGTGATTCACAAGAGCCACATCTAATCAAACCACAACGGTTTTGGCGAGTTTCAACTTATTTTATTGTATTTGTAAAGTTTACACCTGTGAATGCTAGCTAAATGCTAACGTTGCCCTGGCATGACATAGCATAAATGCTGAACGGACCAGAGAGCAGATGAGAAGAGCAGAGAAACAAACGAATGAATATTTGTCCAGAGAGTGAATTAAGACCTGAAAAATAATAACTACGTGGTTCGTGATTCACAAGAGTCACATCTAATCAAACCACAACGGTTTTGGTGAGTTTCAACTTATTTTATTGTATTTGTAATGTTTACACCTGTGAATGCTAGCTAAATGCTAATGTTGCAACTGTGTGGAGAAGGCTATTAACACAAGCTGTTTAGCTGCTAATATCTTCAGTTTATTAAGGGAACCAATTGAGAGTGCGTGTTGTGTTGTTAATGGTAAAGAGGGTTATATTGTTAGGAGGAGAAGTTAAGTTTTATAATGTGTAAAAGACGGAGATGCGAGATGAAAGATGCCGCTCCCGTTGTCGCCATTTTCGGTCTGGTTAAACAACTAGCAGTAATGTAACAATGCACAGTAATTGTAAAACTTTATTGATTTGAATTATATTGACAAAATTGATTTATTTCTCTTATGACCTGGTCAGTTTTGAAGTTTGAACTTAAAGTGGAGTACATATCAATTGAACTCTGAACTCATCTGGGTGCATAGAAACTGAACTCTGCACTGAAGTATACAGAAACTGAACTTTGAACTCTGAGTTGAAGTGTTACATTTTGTATTTTATTCTTCATAATTGTCATTGTTGTGATAAGAGGTATAAGCGTTACACGTCATTTTGATTTAGAAAGGTGTAATTATTCTCTTACCTGTGGAAAAGAAAAAAAGAGTTAGCCTAACTCAGGAAGATAATTGAACCAAAATAAATTAACCTCAAATAAGATAGTTACAGACCGGTCTAACATAACTAATCTATCTAAACTAAATAAACCATCTAACTAGGGTGGGTTGCCTGAACTAAATTATCTCTAACTTAAAAAATAGGTGAAAGTGAAAGAAAACTTATTGTTGGTACCTGTAGGTTATTGACTGATTCAAATGTCATCTGTGTGTTTTTATTTCTATTTACTTCCAGTAAAGTGCCGGCTTTTGCATTTAAATCACCTGGTTTCTGGCTCAATTGTATTTGTTACCCCACTCCATTAGAACCAGGCGGGAGTTCCGGTCCTCTGAAATGAGGCCAACGCGGAAGTAACTTAAAACTGCATTCTATCAAAAGGCCGCCAGGGGCGACCGTTTTGGTGTCAAAAGGACTTCCATCTCTATACAAGTCAATGGAGAATTCACCAACTTCTCACTTGATTTCTAACCTCAGTAAACGTTTTCAAAATGTGTTTATGGTCTCAATCGCTAGTTTAAAGCCTTCTTCAATGCAGTGTGATGTTCATTTGTGAAATTTTGGCCTCCAAGATTTTATATTTGACGATAAAGCAGGGTATGCATTAGGGTGTGGCTACGTCGTGATTGACAGGTTGATTGATTCACAGGTTCAGGAGCACGGAAAAATAGACTGCAGGAAATAGCCGTGAACTTGTTTCATACCAACAGTTTTCTCCGGAGTTTTGTGGTTATAGTTAGTCGTAACAGCTAACTTGGTTAGCATCACCAGGTTGCCGGTGTAGACTGTGGTAGATCCAGCCCATCCAACCTCCCCCGCTCTGTCCTCTTGCTCCTCCTGATGCCCATAAAAGTAGCATCCGTGTTTTTATTTTTCCAGGCATGCACCTGAAATTGTCAAGATGGCGTTGCCCAGATCCGAAACTATTGGCCTCCGAGCAGCAGTCCACAAACCAATGGGTGAGGTCACGGATGTTACGTCCATTTCTCATATACAGTCCATGATTAGAACCTAGAACTGGTCCAGTAGTGTAAATAGTGTGATACATATGCTACATAAGCTTTAAAACAATAAAAAACACAAATAATATTGTCTGGAAAACAACTTTCCAGACAGCTACAACTAGTTGGAGCCTAGTGTCTTGCTAAAGGCAGATTACCAGGTACCCGCCACTATATTTTCTGTCAGTCTGCACCCTGCTCCATACTGTTTGTGGTTTACAGTATTCTGGTGATGACATTTTTGGGAAAGTAACTAAAGCTCCAAATCTAGTGGAATATTTCTATTTGAAATGCACTGGAGTAAAAGTATAAAGTAGTATCGGTGCAAGTATTCAAGTAAAGAAGGCTGGACGGAGGGAAAGAGGCGCGAATCATCAGGCATTATGATTCAAGAGGAATTATGGCTGTTCACAAGTCAGCCACTTTATTTAAGCAGGGAATTTAGGAGCTTGTTTACTTCTTAGCCATAAGCTTTTACCACTGTGCTACTTAAACACTGGCAGCGGGAAACTCAGGAGCATATATACACACACACACACACACACACACACACACACACACACACACACACACACACACACACACACACACACACACACACACACACACACACATGCAGTGAGGAAGGTACTACACAATGGGCTTGGACTCACACACATACACATACACAAATACAGTCTCACTCTCTCATACCCACCCACCCACACACACACACACACAGAGCTCACTTTTAGCCCTCAGGCGTCGCATTTGAGAGTTTCATTTACTTGATTAAATCATATTTGCATATGGAAATTGTTTGAAAATGATATTAATTTGTTATATTCAAAGGAGAATTACTTCCTCATATTAAAGCTAAATCAGACAAAGGCTGAGAGAGTGACAGGTGATGATATTGAACTTTTGCTCAGTCGGGGCCCCCATCAGTGTAACCAAGCACGCAAACGCGCACACACACACACACACACACACACAAATACATGCATGTGGTCATTTTTAGGACATAGATCAGTTCTCCATCTCAAATCAGCATGTGAATCCTCCTCCTCTCCCTCCGTTTCAATAAAGACAAAGGTCATTGTTGCTCAGCGGCGAGCGACAGGGATTTTCCTCCACCTCACGCGTGTGTTGTGTCCAGGTGTGTGTGACTGATGTAGCACGGCGAGGCGCCACCGTGGGACAGATCTCCTCCTGAGCCAACTTAACTTATCAGGAACACGGACCAAAAAAATCAGGCTAATTAATTAAGAACAGTATTAGAAGTAATGGGATATTATAATATAAATTGCTACATTCTGGAACCAATTTAATCCAATTACTGGAACCCCTCATGAATATAATACCTCCAAAATCACTCCGTCAGAGTCCAAAGGGAGATGTGTCTGACTACTAAGACTGAAAAGAAAAGAAAAGGGAGAGAAAAAAAAGTGCTCCCTTTTAACAGCGAACACCAGCGATGATTTAAATGGTTGAGAGGAACTGTTAATTTGAGTAATAAAACCTAATGATGATTTTTTTTTTCTAATTGACATTTCGACCATTTACAACCTGAGTAGGTTTTTGTTTGAGCTCCCTCGTGTTTGATAAAGACGAATGACTGCAAAGGCTGATTCGTGCTTTTTCTCTTAATGGCCTCCATTCATTTTTCTTTCTTTCTTTCTTTTTTTTTTTTTTAAGAACATCTTAAAAGAGACAAAAGAATACAATTCACCACTAGTTAAAGTGGAGTGCATTTTGGAGGAGTGGATGGGATGAATTGACATTAGTAATCACAGCATCTTTAGAGGCTCAGAAATCATTTGATGAGTGATAAATCCACATTACAGCTCATAACAATGATATGCAAGTGCTTTGGAGAAGATTTAAAGTTAGGTGGCAAGACTGGTACCACTATAGCTTATGAATGGGAACCAGTTGTAAAGCATCCTTGTCCTCTCCCACAACATGAAACGTCTCTTGAATGTTTGTGATAGTGGTGTAATGTGAAGTACATTTACACAAACTTTACTTAAGAAAAGTTTTGAAGTACTTACACTGTACTTTTATGGTGTTTTGTACTTATATACCTCACAAATGTATTTAACAGCTGTAATTGAAGGTTATTTAACAAATGATGATGATTTTATAAAACATGATAATCCTTGTATGGGTGCTCTGGTTTTCTCCCATAGTCCAAAGATGTGAGGGGGATGTGAAGGAGAGTTTGGTGTAAATGTAGGTGTGAATGGTCATCTACCTACACGTGTTAGCCCTACGATAAGACCTACAGATATATTATATTATAAAAGTATAGTATATCAGTATCGAGTAGGTTGACTTTCATCTGCAGGTATGAAGTAGCTAAAAATGAAAACAGTTAAATTGTACTACCAACAAAATCTTTAAAAAAAAAAAAATTTAAAAAAACACATGACCATAAGGCTATTTATAAGGTAAATGTAAGCTGTGACTGTCAGGAACCACTTTATTACGAAACAATTAATAATAATTTCCCTGTAAATGATACGGCCTGATTACCATCAGTCACGTGATGACCTTTGACCTGAGGGCAGCTGTCACATGCCCAAAAGTCACTGAGTTGCAGCTGCTCACTGGGACACTGCAGTCAAACGCTCAGCGGGAAAAATGACAATGAGTTAGGATTTCAAAAAAGGGAGAAGTTAACGGCAGGTAAACGGGTGTGCAGCGGTATTGTGTACATGTGGTTTGGTGTATTTTACAAGACGACGTGGCTTGAGTAAGGACATACTCTCTCTCACGTTTAATCAGCTAATATCTCTTCCATATATCTTTGTGATGTTTATAGTCTCTGATCAGTACCAACAACAACAACAACAACAACTGTACAATGTATCCAGTCAGGTGAAGAATAGGCCAATTTTACTTTCTGCACATTGGTGATATTCAACATACTATGAATTGATGATAATGAGAGGTATATATTTTACAGATATATTACATTGTGAGAGATGTACATAGATCAGTGAATGTGTGGATTGTTACATGTTTAGTAATCCTAGCGTCTGTTATTGCTGTAATAATGACAGGGAATGATTATAAATACCATTCTCATGATTGGGTTACGCAGACAGGAACATTTGAGATGCTATTTGACGGCAGTTGAGATGAGACAGCTGATTGTGATTTTGCACTGCTCAATAAAACTGCTGTGATTTTAAATTGATTCTAAAATTAAGTCTGATTTGTGAACTGGAAGAGCATGTGACTGCCAACACACACACACATACACACACACACACACAATAGAGAGAGAATCATAGTCAACCTCCCATTTCATCGGGTGAGGACAATGTCATAATACGATGTGATTTGTTTCAAGATACCATGTTACATTCTGTGTGAATATGGGTCGCTATAATTCAACAAATGATGCTGTAAATGATGTCAGTGTATGATGTTTAAAAGCTTTTTAACTTTGAGCAACTGCCCCTCTAAAGGTCTCTGAATGGTCCTGCAGACGGGTGAGCTGCAGCCTCTCAGGTGACCTCTGTTGTCACAGTGAAAGATCTATCCATATGATTAGGAGTTGAATGAAAAATTATACAAAGTTCTTGGAGATGACTTAAAGGTTTGAGCGTCACTGTGAATCTGTCATGAAACTCTTGTTGTGTTGATCAAATCCACAAAATGAAAGGACAGAAAAGAGAGGGGGTGACATGCAGCAAAGGCCCCTTGCTGGAGTTGAACCAGAGATGCTGCGATTATTTGGCATACATCCTATTTGTTATCTTTAAATATTAATTTTGGTTGCAAATTTACAGTTAAGTAGCCTTTAAATAAAATAAGATGTAAAAATTCAGAGAGAAAAAAATCATGATACAAGTCCAGTTTCATATTGAGTAAAGAAAACATTTTGCAGAGTCAGTCTTTTTATGTGTGTATGTGTGTGTGCACATGTGCCTATGAAAGAGAAGAGAGTGATTTAGAGCAAGTACATGTACTTAATTATTCTGGCTGTCTGACAGAAAATGTCTCTACCAAAGTTTAACCCAAACGTACACTCTTGCTGCAGACAATCACTCCAAAGAATGGAGAATGACCAGGAGAATTGAGCTGCTTGTTGTTGTTGCTGCTGCTGCTCACCAGTAAAGCTATTATCTCATACTACTGAATACAATGAAATTTGAATCAATTCAGTTTTATTGATACTCTCGCAAACAATTTAGCAGCGTTGGTAGTCAGAGCAACGTCCCATCCCACCTTATTCACATCAGCACACCGCAGATAATGCAATAACACACAATGTAATTGTAATGGTAGCTGCAGTGTAGAAACACTATACACCAGTGCTGCTTTAGACATGCTTAATGTCCATATAATTGCATGTGAAATGCCTTGTCTGTCCAGCAGATTAAGTCACGTCTGCCAAAAAAAAAAGGGTGATACACACACACTCACTTTGGTTAGACATGTGGTTCTAACTGAAATGACTTCATGATCTCAGTGTCTGAAAAATAAATAAAAGTCTGCACACATTTTTTTTTTTAGGATATTTAAATAGGTATGGTACTGTGCTCATGAGTGTTGTGCGAATTACCTGAAAAATGTAATCAATTAGTCATTACATACTTGTTGAAAAAGTAATTATGAAACACTCCACAGTGAGAATAATTGGTTACATTAGTTAACATCATTAGCCTAGCTTAAAGACTGGGGCCAGGAGGAAACAGCAAGTCTGGCTCTTTGTAAATATATAAAAAATGATACATCCCAGCTCCTCTAAAGCTCTAATCAATATGGGAACTAGGTTGATGAGAGCTGTGAGAGTGAACAAAAGTAAGATGCAACTTGAAATAGTTTTACTCTAATTATATAGGAACTGGGCTGCATTGTTAACATCATCACTGTCACCATCTTAAAACAAACAAAGTTCAGGTGCAATGACAGCAGGCCTATACAAACCCATATTTCTCCACAGTATTTAGATAAACATAATGTTAAAACCAATAACAGACTACTATTTATTATTGCAGGTTTGTTACACAGTCCTACCACACCAGTGTTAACACATAAGAGGATGAAGGAAAGGTGTCTTCCTGCAGGTCGATGAAGCATAAACGGTGGCTCGCCTTCTCCTTTGTCGAGGAGAGATTCCAGAATTCAAGGTACAAGGCACTATATCTTCAGGGAGTCTCAAAAACTGCGCCTGTATAACACCAGGGTCATCATTTGAAGTCAGTTCTCCATTATCTGTGGCCACAGTACATCAACTCATCACTCAACTCTCTATTGCCACTATAACATAATAGCAATTCAATGAGCTCAATAGTTTCAGTATCTTCTTTTATGATTTTTTTCCTCTTTAACATCAATCATGAATTATGATTACTCATTTTAACATTTTAGAAATAAGATTTCACATTCATTTATTGTATTTTTAACCATTGACTAAGATACAATACACAGTATTCATGTCTTACATACCTCATGTTTTTATAATAGAAGTAACATTTAACTACGTTCATCTTATGTACAAATAATATATCACACTAGCAGTATGACAGTAGAGCTTTTATGCTGCTGTGCACTTAACACCATTATGACATTGCGCAAAATGACTCAATTAGCAAAATAAAATGCAGGAGCTTCATTTTACATTTCAGGTATTCATTCAGAGTAAACACCACAGAAAAATCCCTGTAACTTAAGGTCAGTACTAATACCTCACAGCAGTAAATGTAATGGATGTAGTGCACACAATTCTTCTCTGCTGTTGCATTGAATGTATTATAAGAGCTGGATAATGGACCAAAAATGGCGCCCATTCAATATTTTAATTGCTCAGCTGACGCATACACCAAAGAAAGTTTCTAGCTTACTTCTGTGTTATGGGGCCCACTGAATATACACAATAGTGTTCCCCATCTGGCTCCGCACACAAGTTCCTGCTTAACCCACAGACTTTAAGTTTTACAAACATGAACCCTCCATGGATCAAAAATTCATAATAGAAAGAATCAATGGTGGTCTATGGGGAAAATGCTTTTTGGGTCGCAGGGTAATTTTTAGCTGCAATACTGCAAGTGACCACTGGGAAAAATTGCAAGGCTGAGCGGCGGCACCCTATCCAGCTCCTATGATACATCGATGCATACAACATACACATGCTCCCTGCAGGACCACATGTTGACCATCACAAGCCGACAACGCTACGCTAGCTTAGCTGAAAAATTAAGCCACCACAATGTTAGGAAAGATTAGTTAACCCACAGGGTGCAGATGCCTGGATTGGTGCATACATGTTTATTAATTTTTTACACTTTTTAATATCCAGAGTCTCTCACCATATAGTGTGGGGGGAAGGACGGGACGTATTGCATTTCCTCCAACTGGAACTTTCATTAAACTATGTAACCAATGATAAACTAATGTAAACAGAACTAGTCTGATGAGTTAACCTAGAAGAGGATAAAAGTGCTGTGTGTAATATAGCCAGTTAGCCATTTAACACCCCCCCCCCCCCCCCCCCCCCCCCCCCCCCAAAGCAATCCTGTGGCTGTGGGTTTGGGGGCCCATTACATGCAATGCAAATAGGCAAAAACGACCCTGCCAACCATGAAAACTAAAGTGCAATAAATCTCCATCCCTCTCTGTCATTTTCATATTTTTACATAGAAGCATGCAGACACTCACACACCGAGGACACAGTTCAAGCTCACACATTCAGTAATTGTTAAGTGGTAAACAGGTCAATGTTATTTAGATATTGTTGAAAATAATTGGGATAAAGAGTATTCTCGGCAAGGTCAGTGATCTTTTTCCATGGAAATGATATAAAACAGACAGATCTCCATCAGAGTTATTAATTCCTGTTAGCTTAAACCTTGGCTTATCTCTGACCTGTCTGTCACCTCCCCTCCACCACCCCTTAATCACCCTGTGTTTTAGTTACACAGTCACACACTCCTGTCATGTTATTGGAAATAACCCATTGTGGGGCCACTGAAGTATTCCTCTTACTGTTTTTTTTGGATTAACCAACATTTTATCATCTTCTATTTAAAAGATAAGTCTGCACTTGACCATTTATGTTGTTATTTCCCCACTTCTGTAACATCAGCTGCTTAAAAAGGTTAAAGTGGAATTACTGGAACCTGATCGACCATATCAGGCAGATTACACATACAGTATTTGTCAAATCTCTGCAAAATTACTAAACTAGGCTTGAAGACAATACATCCTTTTAACAGAAGAAAACTTACTAATAACACAAGTGGGATTTGAAAAAAAACATGAGCATTTAACAGTTGCAGGAGATCTCATGAAAGAAGCTTTTAAATTGTGGGATCCAGTGTGTTTTTGAAGCTTCACTTCTACAAGAGACTGAAAATTAGGATACTTCAGCCTTGTGCTACTTCCATTTTCACCATTCTTGTTTTAATCTGTCTCTCGAAAGTCCCCCAACTTTATAGAAGTGCAATACTTAATCGCCAGAGTGCCACTCTAAGGCTTCAAACAGCCCATAATGTAACACTCTTAGGCTCTCTCCGCAACACAAGAACCGCTGGAAATCTGCTGATGTAATTATGTAATATATTGTACACATATATATATATATATAACCAAATATTCATTGAAAAATAACTCATGAAATATCTTATGTTTGATCTAAAACACTACATAAATTCAGAATGGTGGAGTTGAAGAACTGTGTTTGTTGAAATTGTGTGAAATAAGTAAAAATCAGCTTGCACTCCTTTTTAAAAAGGCAACAAACTCATACTTCTAAGTGACCTCAATGTTCAAACTAACCATATAAATCTGTTGTAATCAGGAGAATAGTTATCAAATATTCGAAGTTGTGAACTAATACAATGGATGTATTATAAGAGCTGGATAGTGTGTATATATAGTAGTCCATTCACTACTGTAAGAATTGCTCGGACGGTGCATACATCAAAAAAAGTTTCTAGCTTCTGGGTTTACTTCCATGTTATGCTGCCCACTGAAAATCCTCAGTAGTGTTTCCCTCGATGGCCCTACCCCAGACTTTACATCGTGATGACATCACATATTTTTAAATCACTTTTCTCTGCTCGAGGAAAGTTTTACAAATATAAAACCTCCATGGATAAAAAAAAATCATACTAGAAAGAGTTATAATTGACCTTGTTTGCATTTTGAGGTGTCCTGTCAACAGTTTTACAAATGTCTCTTTTACAATAGTCGTCTATGGGGAAAATGCTTAGTGGGCTGCAGGGGGATTGTTTTAGCTGCAATACCACGAGTGACCACTGGGGAAAATGAGCTGATAGACTGAGCGGCAGCTCTATCCAGCATTCATAATACATCCATGACAAATCCAATCTTTGATTCTATGTTGACGATGTTACTGTGTTGCCAGTTAAGTTTGTCAAACTTACACTTTCTTTTAGCTCCTCCAGTGTGTCTCCATGTGAGAAACCCTCCACTTAAATTCTCATGTTTGTGACTGAAGTCATTTTTAGTGCGTGTCTTTGGCAGGAGGCAGAGAGGTGAATCTCTCTTTCAGTCGCATGCTGTTAATCACATCAATGCGAGCCTTTTGTCACTGCGTCCTGGTGTTAAAAGGTGTACCAGTCTGTTTGTGTGTCCAATGATTACTCATGTTTACACCATAAGCTCACTCTATATGTAGCTTCACTGACAATAGCACTGGTGACTGTATGTGCACATGTGCGACTGTGTATTTAGTGATGTTTTTTATATGTGTGTGTGTGTGTGTGTGTGTGTGTGTGTGTGTGTGTGTGTGTGTGGGAGTGGATTTGGCCCTCTCTCTCTCCTTTTGCGATTGTGACTTTATTAAAGGTGTTTGTTCTGTCTCATGGCAGAGACACAGAGGAGGCTAAAATGGAAAGCACATAATCTGCACATTATACACATCATATGTCAAAATATAGAAGAGTGATTTAGGTGACAATCCCCAGCCATGACATTTTGCCGCTTTATGGCATCAGAACGTAATGATAAATATCATTTATTATAAGCACAGCATAAAATTACCAGGAGTTGATAGCCAAATGCTGCTGAATGGTGGATTTGCTTGTTTATCTTTTTAGTTATTTCATCCCAAAGAACATTGTAAAAATATCCAATGAGACATTTAAGCTAATATTAAGTCTTAAAAATATTTCTTTCCCCTTATTACAAGTGTTTAAACCTGTCAATGACAGAGATAACTCGAATCCTTTCTGCTCCAAATGGAAATATTTCAAACATTTTCTTTACTGAATACATGGTTATAAAATAAAGTGAAACTAAAGTTAGCGGACATATATCATTTTTCTCTATTCTTCAGACTATAAAGCTGTAGATGTACATCTCTAAATTAGAAGGTTAAAGATGTTTCCTACTGCAGTTCTACATTATACAATATGTCATGATTTTAATGTTAATCACAAGTTTCAAGAACTTCAGCTCATGTCAATCAACTCAACTCTCCCTTTTTAAAAAAAAAGAACTTAAACAAGAACTCAAACTTATACTTGCAGGAATTTCAAGACAGAAAAAACAACCTATAAATAATAATAATGAATACATACTTTTTACTGATCTAACAAAAATGCAATTATAATGTATCATTTTGTATCTTTATCCATACATGGGAAGTGTTCATGTCTATGTTAACCGTGTTGAATGGTTTTTGTATAAACAAGACTTGGTTAGGGTTGTGGAAAGAGCATAATTTAAGTTTAAAATAGTGCTTAGTTAAGGTTAGCAGACCTTTATCATCATGGTTACAATAATAATGACTGCAATCATGGTTAAAACAAACCAACTGTCAGTCCTGTCGCAGACTTCATGGCTCTGTAATACTGTCACCAACTGGCTTTTTCACTGGCTTAGTCACTTGAACATAAATGTGTTGTTTTTGGATGTTTTGCTGAAATGACTGATTGCATCTGCTTTTTTTTTTTCTTTCTTTCTTTCTTTCTTAGGAGGACAGAATGAGTGGAGAGTCATCAGCAGTCATCTGTCTTCAGAGCCAGCTGTCCTGTCAGCAGCACGGCTCCTCATCTCCACACTGAGGAACATCAGAAAACCAACGGACAAAACAATCTTTGTCAGGTGAGCTCCATGAGAGGTAAACAGAAAGAAACATATTGATTTCTTTTATTACCTCTGTCCACCATAACTATATGGATACTGTTAAGCTAGAAAGCTTGTATTAAGCTGTGGGCCTCGATCAATCAATAACCATACACAGTAGATAGTGAGGTTCTTAAACACAGCTTCCTATGGAGATTATACTACTATAATAGACATACTAGAGGGAAAAAAAACACCCAAACACTCTTGTCTTGATGTGCATCTGTTGGACTGTGAAGATACATCACTTAAAATGGAAGCTGATCTGTTCAGTTCTGAGACAAACTAGTCTCAAGTGTACAAGTATTTCAAAATGTCAAAAATACCTGAGGTGGATGTATTTTTATTGAATCTGCAAACTTTTCCCGACTTCACACTCCTGCACTGTGCACCTGATGGCTGTAATCACTTCTCCAAGACGGTGAAAACATCCCTTTAGTTCCTCCAGAGATGCTGAATGACATCTGAATAATGAACTTTAAGGTTAAGCAGGAAGTTTAGATGGATGTACATTTTTCATCCATCTACTCCATGTTCACCCTGGACTGAAACAAATCTTGCTTTTTGCCTCATTTTTACAACTATTATGTTGTTGTGTCTTAACCTAATCACACAACTGAGTGGGACTGTCCGCCCTAGCTTTTACCACACTTCTTTTGAACTCTCTCTCTCTCTCTCTCTCTCCTTTCTCTGTGGTTATCTCGGGGCTTCACGCCATCCACCTTGCGCCGGCCGGACGCACCAGAAATGATGGCGGGTAATTGAGCCGCTGTAATTTGTAGTGATTGACCCAGAGGGCCGGCTATTAGCGATTGTCAGCTGTAATGATAGATCCCTTTAGCATTACGGAGCGCCGGCCGTCCCCCCTCCTGTGTCCGCACCCGCTTAACTTGTTATTTATAGATCATGTCAGGCCCGTAATAAACATAAAGCATAAAAACTGCAGCTAATGTGCCGCTAATGAAATCTGGACACGAGCAACTTTATGAATTGAAATAATTCACGGTGGCTCTGGGTGCCTCTAACTCAGAGAAAGGTTAGTGTGTGTATATGTGTGTGTGTGTGTGTAGAGCTGCCTTGCTCATTTGCAAGGTGTAAATGTATAGAAGAACAAGCACAATGCAGTCAAAGAGAACTGCTCTGAACTGTATTTGAATTCAACTATATTCAGTCATGTTTTTCTCAACCAAACGTACGACCTCCATACACTTCACTCATGTGAGGAGTGTATTATCAGGCTGGATCCTTGAAATCTTTTCACATTATCACAGCATTTTTTTTTTTACTGTAAAGAGCTTTTTTTTCTAACAGTGATAAGGCTTAGAACTTAATGGCTGTATAGGCGCTGTATGTTCCTTAATATGTAAGAAAAATAACGTGGAAATAAATTATTCATCCTTTACCTTCAAAAACATATGATATGCAAAAAGGACAAAAAAAACAACATTGTTACATTCTTTTCATCACTGTTTTCAGCAGCTCTAATAACCTTAACTTTAATGTTCCATGTTAGTGTTACTGTGAGTGTATCTCACTGTGAGTGTAAGGACCTTCAGCATCAGTTTGAATAAATTCAAGAAAGCAGAAACACCACACAGATTTCTGCCACTAACTAAAATGAAGAAAACTATTATTTGTACAACTTTTTTTGTCACTTCAAAGAGTATTTTAACATGAGAGGAAAGTGGAGAAAGTCCACATTTGAGCTCTTTAACGTCCTTCCTGTAGGTCAGTATCTGGTAAAGGCAGTAGAAGTGTGTAGGAGCACAGTGAGAGAGATAACTGGATAAGATGTAACTGCATGTAATATTTCCAAATTGTGGAGGCAAAAGTGTGCTTCTTATTCTTAATGAGTCCTACTATTGGTAACTAAGAGTTCAGACCAATTATAAAGTGAACTTCATGCTTGCTCAAACCTCTCAAAGTGTGAAAAAAACAACAAACTTTTATTGGTGATCTTACTTTGATAGAAATAATTACAATGGTTAATTCTATCAGTAATGTTTCATGATTGTTTTTCAGTTAAATACACATAGCCACAGAAAAGCAGAGACACTTAACTTGATATCTATAGCTGCCAGTTTTTTAATGCTTGCATAATATAATGCAGAACTCACACAGTATCCATCCATCCATCCATCCATCCATCCATCCATCCATCCATCCATCCATCCATCCATCCATCCATCCATCCATCCATCCATCCATCCACTCATTCATTTTCTATACTGCTTATCCTCTATGGGCTCACAGGGGAGCTGGAGCTGATCTCACACTGCACAGGTCCCAGCCAATCACACATCACACTGCCTCACACACCATGGGTAACTCTATGTATAGATACCATAAGACAGATGTTTAAAAATAAAAATACTCAGATTTTAATAATAATTTGTGTCTGATATGGCTTTTTAATTAAACAAAAAGAAAGAAAGAAAGTTAATTTACCAATCTGTTAAATACATCTACTCATTTTGCCTCATTAAAAAATCCAGAATTTGTTAATATATAAATATTTTTTCATTTAAAAAGTTTAGGTATACATGTTAAACTCAGATTTAACATTTTTAACAAATGAATGTAAAAGCAGCCTTCTGATGTCAAACTGCTCATACATCATTCTGCACAGTGAAACTCAAACAATAAAGAAACACATTTCTGAGAGGAGGAGTTTAAATCTTCATACACGCCTGTAATCCAGCTGAAATTTACTTACCTTGCTAGTATACACACTAATGAGTTAATGTAGAGCAAGATAAGTATGTACTCTGTTATAATAAAGTACTGTGCTTCTCCCATTGTATATACAGTAGTGCTATTGTTGAGTATGTGTACCCTGTAGTTGATAAGTAAAGTCAAGTTTGACTGTTTTCTCATATAACTAAGACTGACTTTATACTCACAGGAGTTTAACTTTCTCATGAAATGGAACTTCCACATAATTTGCCCTTTGGGATGCTGGGTAATAAACTGGGTGCTGTATATCAATATTTGAAGTTCAGAGTGATATTTAGATATTAATATACTGCTAATGTTATACTGCTGTATATTAATCTAGAGGAAAAAAAAGCCAGCTTCTCTCATGAAACTGTCTGCTGCTTTTAAAGAGTTAAAGATGAGAGAAGTTGATGTTGTGTTTTTATCATTTAAGATCATTTCTACATCATTATGCTTGATGTTACAGCAGTTATGTCACTTTGGTTATCAGCATAAACATACAGTAAAGCCACAGAGTAACACTAATGCTTTCTAATAATTTGGAGGTTGATGGAAATCAATCGAATGGAATCGAAAATGGTGTTGCATGAACTTCCTTCATGGTAAGCTGTGTGTGTGTGTGTGTGTGTGTGTGTGTGTGTGTGTGTGTGTGTGTGTGTGTGTGTGTGTGTGTGTGTGTGTGTGTGTGTGTGTGTGTGTGTGTGTGTGTGTGTGTGTGTGTGTGTGTGTGTGTGTGTGTGTGTGTGGTTCAGCGTGTCTTTAAAAGCTGCTTGTTTGAGCTGCTGTCCGTGCCATCTCGTATTTACACTGCGCGTACACGAGGCCACGTTTGAGCACACATGCATACGATTGTGTGTCCATGCAGCGTGTGTGTGAGTGTAAAACTCACGCACCCCCCTCCCCTCCCCTCATCTTATTGCTTTCTTGAGCTTCTCGGGGAGAAAATCTCTTGATTCGCCCAGTCCCCGAGGCTAGAGCCCCATACACAGCAGATGTTCCACTGAAAAGGCCATGAATGTTTAATCATTTGTGTTATTGATGCTGCCTTTTTGTTTGTTAGCAAGTGTGAGCGACGGCTAGGGTCTTATGTGTCTATTTTTGCATGTTATGCATCCATCTGGGCGTGTGTGTGTGTGCGTGTGTGTGAGATCTGAGTGAAATCGCTCACATCAGTCTTTTTTGGTTCCTGTTTGATTTTTACCTCACATGCCCCGCAATGCATGAATAATGAAGCCTATTAAAAATGTTATTGGGGATCATGATTGAGTGTGCTGTGTCAAATATCACATCAATGCACTCTCACAAAACAAGACAATCTGGGGGTTTTTTTCTTTCTTTTTTTTTTGTCAAACATAAAGTTAAACCCTACTTTCGGCGCGATCGTGGATGAACAAACGGGCTCCGTATCTAAACTGTGATTTGTTGGACTTAAAGCTGCTGTTTTAGTATTTGAGCTGACAGCCAGATTTGATCATAATTAGACAGCATGCCGTGGGCTTTGATTGGCACGGTAATTGGATTGTCATTGGGGCTGAAAAGCTATTATCTTTGGATCATGCCCCATGAAATTTGTTGGAAAAACTTCTGTGGCCGTCATTAAGTCGGCCATCTTGGGGGCCCTCGCAAATGAGCTTTTCTTTTTTTTTTCTGGTGAAGGAAGAGGAGAGCGAGAAGAAAAAAGAAAAAAAAAAACAGAAAAACGTACCTGTGCACCGCTGGGACCCTTAGATCCGCCGAATCGCGGCGGAGACAATCTGGGCTGGGTTATTGCCCATCGCTCTCACCTACTCACCAGTAACGGGGGGGGGGGGGGGGGGGGGGCTGAGGAAGGGAGGGGGCAGAGAGAGAAGGCATGGCATAATGAGTGAGAGGTGAGCATGGAAGGAGAGCGAGGGAGCGATAGAAGGAGGAAAAAAAGGAATCTGCAGGGTGGCTTTTCATTTGCAATTGTTTATGTAAAGCATCAGGTGCGACGCCTCATTTTAGGGGAATAAGCAGCAATAAGAGGTAATGAAAATGAGAACTAGAGGTATGAGATGTGAAATAATAGGCGGCGTCATTCTTCAAAGCCAGTCAACTTCCACACCTATGAAAAAGTGCAAACACACACTAAGATATTCCACTTCCAGCCTTTGTCTTTGTTTGTTTCCTGCATTTTATTACAATGACAGGGCCGTAGAGTTTTTTAATACTGAGGTCATGATTTTTTGACCTCAATATTGCCACAATTCACATTAGCAGCTAAGAGGCTATTCATGTCACATTGGCTAAACAAGTAGTGTCCAGTAATTTATGAGACAATATATCCTAGGCCTGGATTCTGTCAATAGTGGAATCAGCCTGAAAATGTGAAGGTGATAATAACTGTGGATATGAGTCACATGACCACATTCAAACAAATGAGATTAATTGATTTGCAAATGATTCAAACTTATTTTTTAAAGTATGTGCAGTGAATCAACTCTTAATTTCCCTGACAACAGCCAATCACGTGTGAGCAGGAGGGAACGTGTTTGGCAGTGTAAATGCTTCACATCACAGATTAAACTTTAACTTGGTTCAGAAGTTGAAGTTGGACAGGAACAGGAAGTTGACATGGTATTTTATGGCCAGCTGGGGATTAAGTTTACGTTAGCTAAGAACTAGAATTAAGTAGTTAACTTTGCATAAAATCTAATTGGTTGACAAAGAACTGTGATGTCAGTGAGTTCTAGTCACAGTGTGGTAACCAGAGTTCTTTCTTTCCAGATTCGGTAGGCTAAATGTTGTCTTTTAGAGTCAATAAAGCATCTGCAAGGCTTACGTTAGCTATCTGTCATTGTTGTGAGACCAGTTGCACAACGCTACCACTGTCCCTAATCTTACAATGACTGATTTAGAACACAATATATGAACTTCAGGACTTTGGCTTGACTTGTTGGTCTAAACTTGGAACTGAATTGTCTTGATTTAGAATTAGACTCAGTTCTAGTAAAGTGTCAGTGGACCCTTAAGGGGCTGGGACTCGCTATGACCCACATCTGTTTGTGACTACTGAAGAAAAACCCCATTGTTGCTGCCTGAATCTGATCTAAATTGAATAATACCACATTTATATTTCACTGTTTATTCGTGTGTGTGTGTGTGTGTGTGTGTGTGTGTGTGTGTGTGTGTGTGTGTGTGTGTGTGTGTGTGTGTGTGTGTGTGTGTGTGTGTGTGTGTGTGTGTGTGTGTACGTGTACACTTCTGTCTCCATGCCTCAGGCAAATGGCTCCCAAATTGACATTCTCACCCTCCAAGGCCAATTCCACTGCTGTAAACCCTCCTGGGGGCCAAGAGGTGACAACATGGCAGCACCACACACTGTTCTCACACAGAAAACTGTGACATTAATATAGTTGAATACAACACAGTGTCATGCATTAGGGAGCATTATGTTATGCCCTTTCTTACATAAAACTCAGGGGGAGTCTGTGTTTGTATGTGTGTGTGTGTATTTCAAATGTACCTCTTGCTTATGATACAGGATTTCTGCACACATACCAGCATATTTAGCATATATGGATTCATGGTTTATGCAAGATAATGAATGTGGCTTTACATCATATCTGAAAGGTGTAATAAAGCTGTGTAGCAGGGGAATGTTTTGTCCTGCTGATAGCAGCTCCCTCTATGTATCTCTCTCTCTCTCTCTCTCTCTCTCTCTCTCTCTCTCTTTCTCTCTCTCTCTCTCTCTCTCTCTCTCTCTCTCTCTTTTTTTCTCTCTCTCTTTCATTGTGTCTGTGGGTGAAAGTTTCCATGCAGGCACTGTTGATCATGGCCTATCAAGTGTCATCTGATTTGCATTCAGTGGACGCGTCATTATTCACAACATTTGATGTCCACAAAAACACATTAGACCTCTCTGTTTTGGTGCCGAGTGGCGATGGCCACGACCGCCCAGACATCATTTGCGCGCCCAAATAGTCCAAATGTAAATTGATATGTAAGAAAATGCCCCATTAACTTTTTCATTAATGGTTATAATGCATTCTGAGTGTCATCCGCGGGGCGGTGCGCTTCCCTGAGCATGGCCGCGCACACATGTGCAACACGCACGCACACACAAATACACACACACACACATGCAAATATACAAATGCACATTAATAAATCATACATATAATACTGAGTGAGATAGACTAATCCACACACACCTTTATCTGTACATCTTGAGTATGATTTCAAATTAAAAGCATATCTGTTTCCATTTATGCCGGTTTACTTTAATTGGACCATTATCGATCATTTACCAATTCATACCTCAAGATGTGTTCACAACTGTTTGAATAGACATCACAGGGCTCATGCTGGCTTGATTTTCCTCCACTTTTCATCACTGGTAAAAACATGTGGCTCTGAGTGTGAATGCACTCTGTACGTACTGTCAGCTGTACATGTGCATGTGTAGGTGATACAGTCGTGTTCTGTCCTAATGCACTTCACACCAGCTGTAAGTATCTGCTGATCAGGTCAGCAGCAGCTCCGCGGACCGCCTTGTATCAATATTTGCTCTCTTGATCGCTTTCATTTTCTCTCTCCATCTCTATTAGGGGGGGCCTTTCTTTTTCATCTGGTTCTTGGTGTCTTACTGACTCCCTGCACACTTTCAGTGTAGCATCCAGACGAATTCACAGCGCTGTGATAGAAACATCAAGATCATAAAGGTCACGTCCTGTATTGTTGAGGGTTTTACACAACCTTAGGAGAGGTTTAAATTATACAAAACAAAAATACACATTTGTTTTATATTTTATTTTGATATGATATATTCACATTAAATTTACTTTATTGTATTATTTCCATTTCTATACAATATGTTTAAAGCTGCATTTATTGCATTTTTGGCAAGGTTTGACAGCACAGTAAGCCAAAAACACAACATCTGACATATTATCACCTTTTAAATGGCAATAAATAATAAATATGAAAAAGAATTACACAAGGTTACAAGCATTTATCTATTTACACATCTAGCTAATGCGGAGCAACTTTCATTTAGAGTCGTGTTTGTGTCCACTTAACTTTAACAT
The DNA here is from genome assembly GCF_963691925.1 of Scomber scombrus. Taxonomy (NCBI): domain Eukaryota; kingdom Metazoa; phylum Chordata; class Actinopteri; order Scombriformes; family Scombridae; genus Scomber; species Scomber scombrus. The sequence continues at coordinate 4,039,175 of NC_084981.1, forward strand.
TCACTCTCCTTTTAGCTTTGTTTTTGGGTTCCACCAACTCCTGAGAAAAATCTCTTTCTCTTCAGCTGCTAAATGCTCCACTATGTTCACTAGTAAGTTACTAACTTTGTATTTCAGCTGTTTGGTGCTGGATAAGTCATGTACAGCGGGTTTATCAGAACTTTTTAGCTGTAGTCTTTGGCCAAAAAAAACTAAACATTTGAGCCAGGGGATTTTTCACTTTACAAATTAGAATTACAAATTAGTGTAGATTATTCTCGTTTCAAGACAAATGATCATGTAGTGAGAAACAATATACATAATATTAAATTGAGTAGTGGAATGGTAGGTAGGTAGGTCACTTTATTGACTTTTATTGTCTAAATTGACACAACAGTAGCCGCATAATGGTGAAAGTGATAAAAATAAATAAATGAAATAAAATACTATATACAATACACAATCTTTATGTAAAATATTCTGCAATTAAATAAATCTACAATATACATAAATTCCTCATACTATTTACAAAAAAAAAAAAAAAAAAAAAAATATATATATATATATATATATATATATATATATATATATATATATATATATATATATATATATATATATATATATATATATCTCAAAAGATCATGTGGTGTGTCTCCTTTGTCACATTTTTCCCTTTGGTTCAATTTGGATTCATACTGCAACATTTCAAACAAACCAAAATGTATCAACAAAAGTCATGTGGGAGCTGTCAGTCATTTCATGGGGTTGGAGGGCAGAGAGAGGACAGTATGTTATTTTACCGGGATAGCTATAAAAATTGGCAGAATTGGAACTTGCAGTCACTGTTTGGCCTGAATATGGGAGCAGAGTGGCACATTTAAACGCACTAGAAAACAATGTGTTGCTTCAGGTTACCTCAGTATTTCCAAAAATCCTGCTTACAGCCTTCAGTAGAATCATTTAATTGCCAGATCACTAAAAACGACAAAGTAAAATACATTTGGTGAGTTTACAGTGTATTTCCTAATACCTACAACCTGTGTGTTCCTTTAAAAAAAAAGTCATCTCCACGCACACACACAGGCACACACAAACACCCCACCAGCAGTCACTGCAAGAGTTAATATGTCTATTGTTCAGCCAGCACGTCAAGCACTTATCCCTGAGTGTTTGCAGGCTGCTGAAGGGAAAGAATTAAAGGTGAGTGTGTAAAGCATACACACACACACACATGCACAGATTGCTAGGCTACAAAACCATGGCAACATTTACGGGATCAAGCCTGAGTGGCAACTGTGAGAGGCGAGTTTACCGTGGTGTTTGTGTATGAACATGTTGAAGCATGGAGACTGTAGATAACTTAGCACAATAACTAAGTTGGCCACGGAGTAGAGGGAAAAAACAATAGTGCAGATAATACAAAGAGAGCCCCGCCACACACTTAGATCCATGAATGCTTCACGTGTTGCACAAAGTCACAATCCATTCAGACTGTTACGCCGAGCATCATGGGAAAATGTTATGGTAAATAAGAAAAGAAAGGAAAAAGATTGATCAAGTTTTGTGGCAGTCTTTCTGAAGTATGAAAGTTTGACAAAGATGTTTGTTCTTATTAAATAATGATACAAATTAAGATTGAACTCATACGCTGCATTGTTTTATATGATGGAGACTAGGGTTGCAAAATTCCTGGAATTTTCAAAGTTGGAAACTTTCCATGGGAATTAAGGGGAATATATGGTAATTAACGGGAATAAACTGTAAATTTACAAAACTGCACTTAAATGTAGTAAAAAAACATCTTGTAGCATAACCATGGTTAAAACAACCCCATTTAATGCCTCAATCACAGGCACATAGCAGGGCCACACCCCTCTACATGCACTGTGTATTCCTCCATCACATATCAATCAATCAATCAATCAATCAATCAATCAGTGTTTATTTATATAGTACCAAATACAGAGCAGTCAAGTACGTTTTGATGATATTAGTGGGATTAATATATTTTTATCATAGTATGTATAGTTTCCGTATTTAGTATAGCCTATTCTTTATATTTTGCTATTTTAGTATGTATAGTTACCTTATTTAGTATATCGTAGTATATGTATCGCCACTGTGTGTCCGTGTAATTCTGCTGCTATTTCCCAGCTTGGGATCAATAAAGTATCTATCTATCTATCTATCTATCTATCTATCTATCTATCTATCTATCTATCTATCTATCTATCTATCTATCTATCTATCTATCTATCTATCTATCTATCTATCTATCTATCTATCTATCTATCTATCTATCTATCTATCTATCTATCTATCTATCTATCTATCTATCTATCTATCTATCTATCTATCGTGTTATTAAAGTTTACCTTTGTAATGTTTGACTGATTTATTTGTGATTAAAACTTAAAAATTATTTCATTAAACAAAGAAAACATGAATGTTGGGTAAATTAAACATTTCATATCAACCTCTACCCCCCCCCCCCCCCCCCCCCAAAAAAAAAAAAAAAAAAAAAAAAGTCCCATTGAAAATTGTTGCTTGACAATTGTTTGCATGCATGTCTGCTTTTGACAAATGATACAGTTTCTATACATTTTCCCAAATTTCCAGTTAATTCCCGTTATTTCCCATAAATTCCCATATATTCCCATAATTCCCAGAGAACATTTACAACTTGAAATATTTCCAAAATTCCCCATTTTAACTTCCCATAGAAAGTTTCTGGAAATGTATCAGAATTTTTCCGCCCCTTTGCAGCCCTAATGGAGACCCATACTGTTCATATTCTAAGTATTCCCTCATAATGAGTCCCTATACCAAATTTGAACCATAAATGCATCTTGTCAGTAATTTATAAATGGGTGATCTCATGTTATCTAAAAGAAGAGAATGTAGCATAGCCATTATTATTTCTATTAATTTATAGAAAGTGAATGATGCAACAACATTTAAACAGTCTCGATGGTAGATTTAATTTCAATAAATCAACACTGACCCAGGACACCCTCTATGTGCAAAAAAATGTATATCAGCTGCACCCCAATGAATTTCCATTTTGATATATTCTGGGTCACTGAAAAGTCATAAAAGAATGTTTTAAAGACTAATTTAGGGTGTTTTATTACTTTTAAAGGTCAAAACAGGGTCAAATTGGATCTAAACAGGGTGTAAGGGTTAAAATGTCAAACTCTTCATATCAAAATATTTGAACTTTATCTTAAAAAAGAAAGTTTTGCACATTGGCCCAAATACTACATCTTAGTTTTAGCTGGCAGGACTACTAACTTCAAAAGAATGTGTTATTATTCAATAGAAGCAGCTACAATGCCTCAATATGTTACCATGGTATTTTACCCTGTTGGTAATCCATAGTTTAGAGAGCTCCACTATTAAAATAAATAATGCACTAAAGACTAATATTAACCTTGTCAAAGACATTTTAAAAGGTATGGTAATATCAATTATGATAACATAAATTTAAAAGGTGATTTTAAGGTGGTTTGTAAAATGTGCATCTGTATATGTATGTATTTATGTATGAGCATGTGTCAGTTTTGTAAGTATTAATACAAGTAAATCACTTTGTTTTGTGGGAAGGAAGGAGAGTGATTTTTCTCTTGATTCAGCCTTGAAATTATGGAAAGCAACATATTAATGAGGGATGAGTGTCTGGCAGCTGTCAGTATATGAACCCCAGCAGGTGTGGAGGAAATATTTGGTCATTCTCTGGTCATTTTCTATCCTGGGATACAGTAATAGGTAAGGCCCGACCAATCCATTTCAGAACGGTTCATCTCTCTGTCTGCTGAGGTTGGCTGGGCTAAGAAGCTGTCTTGATAAGGCTGGCGGTATCCTATGGTAACCAAAGAGGTTGTGCTTCATGCAGACAGCCGTAGACTCTTAAAATGTATAGCATGTGACCTGTGTACAGACCATGTGACTTCAGTTAACATCAACCATCAGCACGGTGTCTTGATTAAAGCTCAACAACCAATAGAGGCATTGGTGTGTGAAGGATAACCCTATTTGGAGGTAGTAAGGGTGAGGATTGGGTGAAGTAGACTGCAGAATTGAGAGGCATTGGACAGAGTCTTTAGTCTACCATCGAGCTCCACTAAATGTTCCTGTGTCTCCTGACTAGTTCTTCACTTTGGGTTAACCAGCTCTACATCAGCTCCTTGACAACAGGAACAGCTGTTATCATTTTCAGTTTCCTGTTTTTTTTTTTCTCTCATGACATCTAGAACAGACGAATAAAAAATAACAAGGCTTCCATGTTTCTAGCATTTTTTTTGTTCCCCCTGCTCCCCCTTTCCTCTGCCTATTAGATTTACTGTTGAAGAGTGAAGACATTAGCAGAAAAATGCAACAGATAATGTGCACGTTTCATGCGTAAGCTGCGATATGACTGATGTATTAATGGGGGGAAATTATTGCGCATTCAATTACGGCACAATGCCTTCCAGGATGTTTGTGTGATTTGGCCGCGGCCTGCCACGGCGGGGGTCCCCCCCCCCACCCACCCCTCCCTGACTGATGAGCGCCCTAATCTGCTAATCTCACCAACCGAGGGCGGATGGGTAGGAGAGCCGTTCCGAGCCAAACGCCTCGACTCGCCACCCGCTAACGGTGGCCAATAAAATTAAAGAGCTGGTGCGTGGCCGGGGCGCAGGGGGAAGACGAAGACAGAGGAAATCAGAGATAGATAAACAAATAGAATCATAAAAAAGCAGGGCGCTGGCGAAGTGGTAATTCAGTGGGAGTTCATTAGGGGAGAGATGGAAGAATGAGGAGTGGAGGGCTAAACTGTGGATGACATTACCTCTAATGTGGCTCCCCTGCTGAGTTTGTGATAGGGTGGCCGTTCCCGGCGAAAATAGGGTTTTTAGCATGACGCCACGCTCACAAAGACAAACTCCTCGCTAAATAGGATTTTTTTTTAAGCATTGTACTATTTTAGTGCGGAAAACATCTCCAAATGGGGTTTTCAAATGTGTTCAGGCATACAGCCAAGTTGAGACAACACGGACAAATGAGTTTTGCGGTGTGGCAAATTTGCAAACTGCTTCAATGTCTTGAGCAGTAAGCCTGAAGCAACCTGTTTTTTCTTTTTTACTCTGAAAAAGAGCCAGACCACCCATCAGTTGCATTCCATCAATTATAGTATCTAATATGAAACAGAAATTGTTTCATTCATGTGGAGAGAGTGCAATTGTTGTCTCTAATGTGAAGCTGCTGAACATTCAATGACCATTTAACCTGTCAACACTGTGATGGTGTTGAAGCATTGTTTTATAAGTCAGAGAACATAATTTAATCTCTTAAAGGGTCACTTCAACTAAATTGTAACAATACATGCATCTTTAAATCCTCATTTCCTCTTAGTGGTGTCTAGTCATGCAAATACTTTTGGTTTTATTGGTCCATGTTTTGAGATGTTTTCCTCCATCCCAATAAAATGAGGTAAAGGGAATTTTTGTGAATTTCCTTCCATGAGGAGATGACACAATTACTTTTTTCCTGTCTCTCCCTTCAGCTTCACAACCCCTGTGGTCCCTTACAGGCCCTGAATTTTTATTGAACTCTTCAGACCCCTGTCATTCCCCATCTCTCCACCAGATGTCCTCAGACTTTCCTATCCTTTACAGGTGACCTGATCTCCACACCCACCTGTACACCTGCTCCTTATTTCCTTATCAGCTCACCTTATATTAATACTGAAGTGTAAGCCTGCTGACCATTGATTTTTGTGAAGTAACTTTAAATGAACCTGCTTTGCTTCAGTTTCTTCATCTAGGTCTTCATCACTGTTGTTAATACCTTAACATTCATATTCAGTTTTTCTTCACTAGAAAGTAGTTTTATTACAAAGTGGTCACAGTGGGTGTAACCATGACATTGTTTCTGGAAGTTTTTAGCACCACAAACTAAATTGAATTTGCCTCCATTATATGTGGAGCCAGACATCCTGGACAAATCTAAATCTAACTTCATGTCTAGATACCACTGAAGCACTGAAATGCTTTTCTTTGGAAATAACCCCATCATTTTCCATCTGGCAATCTTAAAGATATTATTCTTTAATCATTTTTTCTATGTTAACAATAGAGCAAATGACTATAATGTGAAAGGATCACTTATACACCCTGTTTACACCTGGAGTTAACATACGTCTCAATTGATCCAATCACAAGTGGACAGCACTAAATACAAGTGCAAATGACCTCTGAGATACATAGTGATCTGATCACTCAAAGCACTTGCAGAGGTGGTTTTGCAGTGTAAACGCCAATGCTTCTAGAGTGTTTAGCACCTTAGTTCATCGTTCTGGTTAGCTAAGCTAAAAAAAACGGGTAGGACTAGAAAAGTTCCTTACTTCTTCCTACACCCTTTTCGAAAATTGAATGGTTATTATTTTGTTGTTTATCTAAAACGTTGTTCATTTATTTTTTGTTGTATTTATCCTAGCCTACATATTTTTATTTTGTTATTTTAACATGTTCAAATAAATAAACTAAACTAAACTAAGCAGCTGAAAAAGTGAAATAATTCCTTCAGGAGCTGGTGGAAACCAAAACAGAGCTAAAAGACTAATGTTGCTCCATGTCTGACACATATTTAAACAAGCAAATCTTTGCTAACACATCATTGTCATAAGTTGTATTTACATATTGTTGCACTGTCTTCGTGTGTTCTATAGGCCTCTCATAGAGGCCTATAGAACACATGCACTCCTACACATAGAGGCAGCGGAGGGCAGATCCACTAAAACACAGTTCACTCATGTTCTTAACCTTTTGTTATGCATTTCCTTGTGAAAGATATCTAAAAATGACTGTAAAGAGATAAAAAAAAAACATCTATTTTCTTACTCATGTTATTGATTGTTGGCCTCTTAATGAACAGGAAATAGAAATTGAGCTGTTTTATTTGACCCAGCATTACTTATTACACATGATCTAAAGCTAGAAGAAGCAAGCGAGTGTGTGTATGTGTGTGAGTCAACACGCTGGATGCAGTCATACTTTAAATCATTAAAATCTTCACATGCTGACAGAGAAAGAAAGTAGCAGCCGGCCCGTCTCATTCCTTATAGCCACTGGCACCAACCTGAGTGTAGCAGTAGGTAAATCTGAGGAGTCACTATAAGATTTAAGTCTATTACATAACATTGTAACTTCACTTTTCCCCCTACCGTTTCAATTTGTTGTTGCTTTTTTTCCCCCCTCTTGGCCACGCTTGGGCTGCTCACAACTTCTCACCGAGGCCGTAACCTGCGAGGAGGTTCGCTTCATTTTTTTTAGGGCCACGAGCCCAGGAATAACACGATTATACAAAGGGAGCCGCAACTTCAAAGGTTACATAAAAGATAAAGCGCACTGTGTCAGATTAGGGATATCAGCTAAAAAGCAGTGCCTCCCAGTGCAGTAAAAAAAAAAAACTCCTTTGCATCCTGTTTCTTAGTGTATAAATAGTCATCAAAGGGATTACAAGTGAAAGGAGTGTTCCTAACAGTACCGGTATTATCTGTCAGCGTTGTCTGCCGTCTACCTCTGGACGTCTTTGCGAGACGTCACTCGGTCTGTAAACAAATTTGCGTAGCTCTCAGCGTTCTGGCGGATTTTGTTGTCTGGTGGAGCGTATTTAGCAGATGAAACGTGTTGTTGTGACAAGCATGATAGAACACATATGTCGCCGAGGGCTATCCTCCCTGCCTCCCCTGTTGTGGCTACATAAGCGACTGATTGTGTTTTTTTTTTGCTTTTCAGAGTCAGTGTGTGGCGACAAATGTGGCGGCTGTTGTGTTTTTTTTTCTGTGCGTGTGAGCTGCTGGTATCTCATGACGCTTTAATGTTGCCTGGAGCCTGTGTGTGTGTGTGTGTGTGTGTGTGTGTGTGTGTGTGTGTGTGTGTGTGTGTGTGTGTGTGTGTGTGTGTGTGTGTGTGTGTGTGTGTGTGTGTGTGTGTGTGTGTGTGTGTGTGTGTGTGTGTGTGTGTGTGTGTGTGTGTGAGAGAGTTGCTTATTCCTCTCTTTCTCTCCATTACGGTGTTCTTATTCTTCACCCTGTTCTTTTTCTGCTCTCCCTTTCTTCTTTCCTCTTCCTCTCCTTCCTTTCCCTGTTCTCTCCTCTCCTCCTTTCCCTCTCTTCTCAGGTCTTCTCCCTTCTCGTCCTCCTCTCTTCTCCACTCCTCTCCCTCTCATCTCCTGTCCCTGCTGCCTTTCCTTTCCTGTCCTGTCCTCTCATCACTTTTCCTGTCTTCTCATGCCCTCTCCTCTCCTCTCTCATCTCCTTACCACCTCTCCTTTCCATTTCTTTCCCTTCCTCTCCTCTCCTCTTCTCCCCTCTACTTTATTTTCCTGTCCTCTCATCTCCTCTCCTCCTTTCCTGTTCTGTATTTTCCTCTCCTGTCCTCTCCTTTCCCGTCCTCGTCTCTTCTCCTCTCCTCTCATATCCTCGCTAACTTTCCTCTCTTTCTCTGTCTTCTCCTAACCTCTCCTCTCCTTTCTTTTCCTGTCTTCTCATGTCCTCTCATCTCCTCTTGTCTTCCCCTCTCTCTTCTCCCCTCTCTCCTCTTCTCCCCTCTCTCCTCTCCTCCCCTCTCCTCTCCTCTGACTGTTATCCACCACTTTATAGTAGATGTAATTGCTCAGACAGAGACAGTGGATGTAAATGCAGTTCCATGGTGGTGGCTGACTTAATGAACAGCAGGGCTCGCAGCCCTCTGGCAGCACTTAAACTTTAAAACATCTATTATTGAGGCGTGAGAAAAAAAACAGAGTGGCCAGTGCTGACCCCTCTCTCATCCCTCTCTTTTTATATCTCTAGTCATGGGGGTGGAGGGGTTGATGTTGTTGGAAGATAAAGGTGCTGCATGTACAGTGGTGTTTTCAAGTGTATCATTGTTAAAGTTAAGTTATGATAACTCAACAAATCCATCTACATCACATCTACTTTTTTACCTTTGACTTTTACCAGTTTGACTCAAATATTCAGCTTTCTGTCCTCCTTCCGATCATCTTTGCTTTAACTGCAGTCCAATACTTTCTCCAACTCTTCCACCACCTCCAACCTGAAGGACCAAACAGATAGTTTGCCATTGCTTTCTGAAGTAATGCATTAATGTAAGCCTTTTGTTGGATGATATATTGTCTCAGAAATAATCACGATAATTGATATTATTGTCATTTGAAGATCATTTTATACCACTGATATAATGATAATATAATGGCATGATAACACAAGATGGGTTGGGTGGTGGGTTTGGAGAGTGGACTGCCATTATGGGCCAGGACAGTTATTTACCTTTTAATTCAGTATAATTCGTCTCCATTCAGGACGTGCAACTCTGTCCTAGCCCATAATGGCAGTCTGCCCCCTTTCATTATTATGCCATTATATCATATATTATCAGAAAAACATAAAGAGTCATTTGCATTGTTGAACAAACAAGCAATACTTCCATTTTTCTGACAGGGGCAGTGTCAAAATGCAGTTTGGACAAGCTGAGGTAGTTTCTAACGCCGACACTATGAATATTTGAAAAACACAAAAAGCAGAAACCATGTTCAGTTGGCCAAACTCAAATATAGTTTTTAGGCAACCTATTCTTCAGAAAACCCAATAAATGACTGCATGTCATACTCAAAATAGCATTTAAGATGTTAAATTAGCGAGCTACATCATCTTGTTGAAAAGTTTAACTTGATACAATCAGGTTGAATCTGGAAGGAGGTTAGAATGTGACACATACTGGTACATTTTTCTTCTTTTCTTGTCAACTGCCACAACTTTTGCCGTCGCCACTTGAATAGAACAGAATTTCTTAATGATTCCCATCCATTCCCCCAAGGCTAGTTTTCTTTTTCCATCCCCCATGACCCTCAGGAATCCCAGCGGACCCATGAGACCCACAGGATTCAGGATATGGGACGTGAGCGTGTAGTCAAGGTCTCCTGAATTGTAAATTTGACTTTTCAGTTTTCCTGAAGCTAGTACTGTAGAGCTTTACACTGTCTGTGTGAAGTTTTTATCTTATTTCTTCATGCTCATACGTCCACAGTCTGAAAATGAATGAGTTAATGATGTTAAACTGCTACACGTATATATATTTTTTTCCTTTTGCAGGTGCTATAAGTGCTGTGCCTACTTCAAGCCATTACCATTCTTTGGTTAGCTTGGGATGTAAATACAACATCTAAGTGCAGATGAAGTCAGAGTTAGCTTAATGCTAATCTCTCTCTTTTTTTCTATCTCTCTTTCTCTGGGAATACAAATTTAAAAGGCCATTATACTCCATCACCTCCACCATACACAGTGTCACTGCAATCACTGCAGTGTCAAGTGTCTTATTTCTGTATTAGAGGGGGAGAGATAAGTGTGTGCGTGCGCGTGTGCGTATGTGTGTGTGAGCAAACTTATGCTTAATGTGCTACTCGCTGTATGTGTGTGTATATGTGTGTGTATGTGTGTGAGTGAAAATATACTGTACGAGAGGTTAGCTGTGAGTGTGAGTGGGCCTTGCTCCGCTCTGGACGCACTTATCTCTCCTGCTGTGTAATGGATCCTACTGGATATTTGCATAAGGTATGGAGGTGATGTCATTTGGTCCTCAGAGATGCATTTCAATGATGGTTGTACTGTTAGCAAAGTGGACACACTCACAACGAGCCGCACCACTTCAGTACCTTCTCTTCCAACTTTGATCAAACTTTTAGCCGGGACTACAACTCTAACTGAAACTGTAGCTGTAAATATTTCAGTTTTATTATTATTATAAGTTGGGACTTATTTTTGTGGGTATCATTCCTGCTTCGTTCCTAAGCAACAATGACAGGAAGTCAGTTGGTGAGACAACAAATAGGAGACACACCACACTAAATCCACAAAACATACTTTATTAACTCAAATTGCACAAATTAAAGACTTATATGAGTATATAAGGGATGGAGTGTGAATATCAGTAGCATCAGTGGGTTGTGGTGTGTATCAGTAAATTGTGTGTGGGTCAATTACCTTTTTATTGTGTCCATGTGGTTTAGTCAAGTTTAAAAGGGTTAAACTTTGAATATAAACGTATGAATAACTCTATCTTAAACATTCTTTTTTTGTGGACCCAACATACAATTTCTGCTTTTAATCCATTTTGAGAGAATATATTAGAGGATTATGGCAAAAATGTCTAAGTGGTGTAACCATAAAAACTTTGTACCAAATAATTCAACTTGCTTAAAAAGACTAAATTCTCACTAAAACACCATATCAACTAGTTTGGCATGAATTTACATTATAACTTTTTATATTAAATAAAGGTAATGGAATACAATTGTTCTACATATTACATTTCATCTGGGGAATAATTTTACTTTTTGTAAAAAATGGTGCAAACGACATTTCAAATGACATAAAACCAACAAAAATACGAAATGTACATTTTAATAAACCTGATGCTGCTTTTAAAACCATTTTCTAACATATTTTTGAACTGCTCATCTTGCCAACCCTTATTTGTCAATGACCGATGTGTGTGTTGTAAGGTGGAAGAAAGGAAAGCGTAACAAAACTAAGGCAACATAACTGAATAAAAAAGGCGTCTTTGGGGAGAGAGGAGAGCTCAAGCAGCAGCCAAGTGCCAGAGAGTCAGCCAGAGACTGAGCTGTGCTGCAGGTGATTTGCGCAGCAAACACGTCAAACAGAAGATAACACTTCAAGGGTCAGGGGATATAAAATCACTTTCATTACTAAGGCTAAATTGACAACTTTCTTTTTTTCTTTTTTTTTCAAACTAGCATGTGTACCTTCCAAGTTTTTTAACCTGACTTGTTTTCTCATCGAGCTGGCATGTAACAGCACATCTAGACATATTTGGACACATTGTGCTTTAACCGACGCCAAAAGAAACAGCGCAGGACAAAATCATAAGTTTTCTTTATTCACAAACGTCATACACAGCTTTCAACACCACATCACGCAAGTCACTCGGCACAACAACCTAAAAAAACCCAAACTGCTTCGACTTTCAACAAAGTCGCCATCACTGGGCACCCAGTTCCTCACCCACAAATCCTCCAGGTCAAAGTAACCATGAGCAACGTCTCTTTATTTTTGTCAACCGGCAAAAAGCCTTGTCTCCACAAATCAGACATGAGATGAATCAGCTCTTTGGCCCTTCACCCAGTCCTCTCTTCTTTGAAACAGCTGGAGGAAGATCAAGCAGTGAAACCACATGTTCTGCAGGCACCGTACATTCGCTACACTCCTCCAAAATCAGGCGTCACAGCTGTGTACGAACGTCACAGCACACGCCGAGCAGCAAAACACCTGGATCAGGCGTGGGGTCTGGTGCACACGTCACTGCTCGGGCTGGAAAAACCCCTGGATCTCTCCAACCACTGTCATCCAGATCCCCAGATGCTAGAAGCTATTGGCAGAACCCTTCACACATGAGTCATTTGATCAATTGTTTGGATAAAACTACTGATTAGTTCAGCTTTAAGTAAAGGAAAAACATCCCTGCTTTTTGGTTGATGTTTTATGCAGAATAAATTATGTAAGAAACACAGAGGGCCACATTTTTCTTCTTTTCCTTTCTGGGCAAGAGAAAGCTGTGTCAGATCCCCCCCTCCTCCCCTTCCTTGTGTTTTTCTAAGACTTTGCGGTTTCCGATGTCAGCACTGAGACTGTTCAAATGTCAAGCATGGTGTGGAGAGAAAACTTTCACGAACACGTTAAATAGTTCAGTCCACACAAAGGTCACATCATATCAGTTTAATTGCACTTATAGTATTCAGAGCTCTCTTTACAAGATCTTCTTCCCTGGCGGATGCTGAGTTTCCTCCCTGTGCCTCGACACTCCAGCATCCCCCTCCCAACTAATAGCCGTTGTCTTAATGCCAAAGTCGGGTATTTTTCAGGTTAAATTTGGGGTGGCGATGCTGGGCGGCGATATTAATCTCGCCTGCGACGTCGCGGCGGTGGTAATGAAGGATGCCCAAGCGTTATTTGTATCCTCGCGTGTCGAGTGTTTTGTCAAAAGTAGGCGAGTTTTGCTTGCCTGGTAGATTTGTGTTCTCCCCTGGGAGCCGTGGCCCAGTAAGAGACAGCAGTTGCTCGACATAATTAGACCGGGAAGGTCCTTGTAAACTCATTAATATCTCGCCCAGGCTGAAATGGCTCGTGGTTCCTCGGTGAAGAACAGTATTTTTGTGGAGAAAGGAAGATGCAGAGTAAAACTAAAGGAAGATAAACAGGAGGAGGTTTGGAGAAAACAAGTTGAGGTGTCGGTCATAAAAGGCTACAGGGCATTTCAGTTCTATACTGAGCTGTGGAGATGGTTTGGAAGGTAATTTAAGAGGTGATGGCTTTACACAGTCTTTAAAAAAGGAACACTGCATAGTTGTAGTACTGGTGTCTGTTATTTATCTAATCTGAGAGTTGTGACTAAGAATACTGACCCCAAAGTAAGAATTCACTGTTTAACTGTTACTCTAAGCTTGTCTTCAAGCCAAAGACATATCTACACAAGTGTGGCAACATCAGTTAGTGATTGGTCAGTACACAAATGAACTGTTTGCTCTATTCATTCCACTAGAGCTTAAACTACCTATCTAAGTGTTTTCTGTTTAACCTTCATATTAAGCTTTGTGTCAGTTGGACCTAGTTGAGCTTTTGAGTTTGTGATGGCTTGTCAAAAGCCAAGGTGCCAAAAGGGTGCTAGTATAAGTCAAGTCACAAGAAGTCTTTAGTTTAATAATCATAAACCAATAATTTCATGAAGTCAGTATTTTATCCAACAAACAGGAACCTGTGCAAACATTCAATGCAACTCTATGCAAACTACCCCACAAAGAAAATATGGATTTTGACCCAGCATTAAGTCATTACAGACCAGTTCAGGGTTTTTTTTAGATTTTACACAGTATGCAGCATATATGATTAGTGTTAGCATGTGTATACAATATGCCATTCACAGTTAATTGAGAGTGATTAATGCTCTGAAATGAATCTTTGTAGCTGGTCAGGATGGAGTGACCTGTGTGTTAATGTTGATAAGCTACAGTATACTGTCAGCAATGGGGAGACAATCTGTTCATGTGACAAAGTCTTTGTGTGTGTATGTGTGCATGTTTTTTGGATAGTTCAGCATGATTTATTGTGGATTGCAACAGTCAAGGCCTTTGCAGTTTACAAACCCTGGATAAGACATGACAAGCTCTCCATATCACAACCTTAGAGGGAATTACAGTGCGTACAACCACTTCAGTCTGATTTTTCATTACAAAAAGTTGGTTGTTAGATCATCTTAATAAATGCAGTCCATTCAACTCAGTCCAACCCAGGCCAACTAGTGCAGTTCTCTCTGTAAGACAAGTATGCATTTACAACTTAAAAAGATGTACTCAACACTCCACACTCCACTTTGTTAAGATTGTAACTCAAAAAAGTCTCACAGATTTTTAGATTTTTGTGGATTTTTTTGTTTTAAAATCTGTTATATGAACACTGGCATTGTGTTAGACATAGTTACACCACTTACCCAAACCAATCAGTACACTAGTCACTGTTAATGACTTTGATTCCTCGATGTTCAAAACTGTTGATTGATCATGTAGCTAATATGACTTTGGGCATCAAATTCTGCAGTTAGATTAGTTTTGCTGTGATATATTCTGCCAGGAATACTTCATCTTAAGTCATTTGTTTTCATTTATTTTTGAATCAGCTGAAAACTTAAGCCACCGGGGAACAAAAAGGTTCCTTTTGCAGATACAGGTTAATTTCCAACCAGATGGGGGAAAAAGAAATCAAAAGATCCAAAATTTCTGTAACTCTGTAAGAAATTCATCAAGTAACCATGTTTGCTTAGGATAGTGATTCTCAAATTAACCATAGTTACCTACCACAGAGTCCCACGAGATATCTGAGGACTCACCACATGATTAAAGGAATAAGCCAGAAAAACATACTTTGTTTTATGACTTGACTCTATTTTTCCTTTTTTGGGGGACTACTGGATTCTTTTTCCTATTCTGGCCTCTAAAAATCCTTCAAATGAAACCATCTGAAGGATGAACAGCTTACTTTAACAATAGGAAACAGGTGTAAGTGAACTTTAGAAAATGCATGACATACATAAAAGAGCAGAGAATTTACCAGACAACTGTCAATCCACCACAGGCACCTAAATTCAATGTTTGTTGAAGTTGCAGTCAAACCATTGCATAATAACCTATAAATAATATATCATATATGTAATATATATTATAACTTTACTATGATAACTTTTCTAGGGGTACCATGGTAAGACATTCGATAAAATATGTCCAAACCCACCAAGGAAACATTTCTTCTGAAATCTGAATCACATTTCAAATCAATTATTTCTAGTTGTCTACTGGCAGACCAGAAGCCTCAACTGGGAAAATAGCTGAGAATAGCATTAAGGTACATTTTATTGAAACATTGGAAATTGGCCTACTTTTCTGCAATTTTCATACTTTGCAAAGTTATCCACTGGGCTGGATTGGACCCCTTGGTGGGCCGGTTCTGGCCGTATGTTTCACACCCCTGCCTTAAAATGACATCCACTCCTTCTCCCTACTCCCTAAATTAGTTTAGGTTGACTTAACTTTAGAAAAAGCCTAACTTTAAATGAATAAATGAATAGCAGTACTGAGTGCACGGCAGCTTATCATTAGTATGATTCTGACCAATTGGAAACAAGTACAGATTTAAAGCCATTCCTCAATACTCATTCCTCGTAGACACTACTTCATTTTTATTGGAGCCAGTAAACAGTTGTGACCCACTGGCTTAGGAAATACATAGTTAATACACTACACTGCCATTCCACAATGACTCAATATTAGATGAAATGACATGTTATGATAGCCTTTGTTTGCAGTGTATGGCTTCAATCAGTGGGATAGTGAACACTGTAATAGTCATACTATAATTTCAGTATACAGTGTATTGTGCTACCTTTCAGTGAAGGAAAGAGTTATGATATTAAAGCACTGCGTGACACTTCACAAATGACCTAGAACACATTCACAATCACATTGTCACTATATTTCCTACACGCACACACACACACACACACACTGTGATATGACATACCCCTGATATTATGCCAAATATGTTTCCGGGGGTTTAAAAATCAAACTACAGGCTGTCCGGGCAAGAGAGGGCAGCAGAGGAAAGGCCAGTTCGTGGATCGTCCCAAAATGCCCTGCTGTTAAGTCTCTCGGGTACACCTACACACTTTGTGACCTCTCTGCTCGGTGGACATCATCAGGCAGATTAAAATCAGTTAATGCACTTGGGGCTAGTTGACGCTCACGCGCACACGCACGAAAACAGAAACACACACACACGTATCCATCAACCAGCCATTTCTCACTCACTCACTCTCTCTCACTCAAAATTAATACCCATTGTTTTTGCTAAGCAGAGGATGTCCCGGAGGCTGCCTCACGGGGTTGCATGTGTGCATGTGTGTGAGCGCGCAGGGGCAGCACATTAGAGTCAGCGAGGAGCAGGTTTCAGTGGATTACACCGGCCCCAAAGTGCTGTGCCCTTTCATTAACCTTGCCTCTTACTCGTCTCATTTAATACAAAACAAATTTCTAATCTGCAGCCTGCTAAACAGTTCTGCAGCTTGCTCTGCGGCTGTGTGTATGTGTGTATGTGTGCGTGTGTGTGTGTTACTGTTACTCTTATTGCCTTGGGTTCCCTCTGCCTAGCCCCCTAATTACTCCCCGAAACAGGCGGCCAGGCTCCTCCTATGTGTTATCATCATTTTAAATTTATTTTGATTGATTTGTGTCAGCTTTAACTATGCTTTGGGCCGAGGTCGATAAATAAAGATCAATACTTTAATGTTTTCCTCTGAACCTTTATTAAAAAATAGATTGGCTATAAAGAGGGCTGAATTATGAGGAGGAGCGCCTACTTCCAATGCATGTCAACTGGAATCTAATTGAACAACATTGAACTGGAGGAGATTAGTCCAGGGAATGTGAGCTGCAGGAGGGCCCGGCAGTGTTAGAGAGGGAGGAGAGGAGAGCAATGAGGAATTGATGCTGGGAGGCTGAATGAGAGAGAAAATAAAGTTGGAGAGTTGTTTGGTTCAGCTAGAAATGGCTCAGGATGCCATACTATTCAAGTCAAGGTATATATTTTAATTAAAAGAATGTCAGTGTGGTCATTATTCCACTGATCCATTATAACAGATTAACTTCTATGCTTGAAAACAAGCTACATCATGTTTTCTATCGTCCCGTTTCCATTAAAGAAGTTCTGGGTAAAAATTAGGAGGTGGGAACTTTACAGGAATGTCCTCTCACTCTGTCCTGTCAGCCATTGTGTGTCCATTGCAGAGAAGGACGTTGATAGGACCCACCGGACTCTGGAGTTGATGTAATCATTCTGCAATGGTTTTGATCGTCGCGTCTTTCTGCTTGTTTAAAAAAAAAGGTGTTTATTTTGGTGCTTTGGGTTGATGTCACATCCTGCTTTGAGTATACCCAATCAGCCCCTAGTCAATCTCAAGCCCCACCCAGGAATTTTTTTAGGGCCGCACAGAGTACATACCTCGAGGCAGGGACTTGTTTTACCCCCGTAAAAGTTCCAGGAGATTATCCTTCAGGGGAGGTTCCTGCTATGGAGACACACGCCAATGGTCATGGCCCCATAAAATTACCCCGAAGTTCCTGCAGTGGAAACGGCCCTTATATGTTTCTCTTTGTAGGTCTGTAGATAGATAGATAGATAGATAGATAGATAGATAGATGAGTGTATGTCTCTTTCTCTGTGTGTGTGTTCTTCAACTGTGGCCCCTGTATGTCCACCACTCAGGCACATAGGAATCAGGCCTTGTCCTCAGCACTGTTTAAAAGTTTGACCCAGTCCCGAACCACACTGTTGGGGTATGGCCTTTGCCCTCACGATTAATGACCAGCTGTTAGACACTGTTGATACCTCCAGTCACTCTGACCTGAACTCTTTTGGGCTTTTGGACTTTGTCAGACAAGTGGCACCACTCACGTACCATACTCAATAAAAGGGAACAATTCCCAAATTGGTTTCCCTTCGACTTCTTTTAGAATCAGGCAGAATTTCAGCCAGTTCAGTTGTTATTGACATGCAGTTTGAAGGGGGTCAAAATGCCTGATGAGTTGCCTAAATGATCATTGATTTTGCTCTCGAACAATCAATTTCTTGCTGGTCAGTCATTTTGGTCATCTGTCTTACATGGCTGGTGTTAAAAGATGGTTATAAACTGCAGTATCATGAGCTTGCTTAAATATTATTAGTGTAACCATGAGTACATATTGTGGCTAAAAGTGTAGTCTTGACTGAGACACATATTTCTTACTGTAGGCTCATAGTAGAACTGCACAAAGTAATGTGCCGTCTGCCTCTTTTTGTTATCATCATTGAGAATGTGGTCATCTTGTCTGAGTAAACTTCATCAGTATTGTCACTGGACAAATCTGACTGATGTTTCTGTGCCTGTATTCAGTGAGTAAATTAAGCCATATTGTACTTAGAACAAATAAGGCAAGAGCTCACAGTATTAAAAAAGATGTACACCTTCTGTTTATCTGGATGATTCTAGTGCATCCAACAATGTATGCTGGTAAATAATCAGAAACACATTTTATTTCTAATTAGAAGATGCCAACTGAGTACACTGAGAACATAGATGGGTTTACAACTTATATCCCTCCACATAGAGGTCAAAGATCAGCTACCAAGCACCAGCCCTTGAGTTGTGGAGTATATTGACAATAAGCCTGGCAATTCTTCCAAAGAGGACCCATTATGCTCATATCTATATTTTTATTCTGGACTTCCATAGAGTAGCTTTGCATTATTTTCAGTTAAAGAAAACTTCTTATTTATCTTTTACTGGCTCCATAGCCAGCCATTCAGTTCAGTCTCCTGGCTGCTCCTGTCCCCCCTCCCGATGAGCCCACTCTTTTCTGATTGGCCAGCTTTAAGGACACCTGCTGAGGGGCAGCCATATCAAAGTCATGTTAAGTTACCACTGATGCAAACCCAACATTTCCTGCTTTACTGCTTCAAATAAAAATGTTTAAGCGATTGAATAACGGGGGACTTTTATTGTGAATGATTTCCTGGAAGTGAAACATATTCCTCACTGTGTTAGCAAAGCTTCGTAAGTGGTGCTATAAACTGGTCGAAACAAAAACATATATAGATAGCTGAAGCTCTTTGTTCAACTGATCAGTTAGAAATAATGTAAGGAGGAATATTACAAGCAGAAACAGGCACAGTGATGATGATTTTTGACTTCACTGTGCTGTAAAATGGAAAAAACACTCACAGGGTTAGGGTTAGCTCATCTTGAGTCATGGCTTGGAATCACTACCCTCAAAACAATAGAAAAACACCTTGATGTTAGTAGATTGTGAACTCTGTGTGTGGAACAGATGATTATATAAAGCAATCTTTCACAAGCTAAAGTTGGCTCAGGCTGAAAGAAGAAAAAATGTTGGAAAGTGACTTTCGTCACGTTTAATTTGAACATCTGACATTGTAACTTATAATTGTAACTAATTATATATGTGACTGCAAATAAGGAAAAGCATAATACATCCACTTAAAAGATAGTCCTACTAGTCAGCAGTTAACCATATTGCACAGTGGATGCATGAATGTATTATGTAGTATCCAAAAAGCAAAGACTTAATTATTTGTAAAGCCATGACTGACCAAAAACTCCTCAAAAATGTAATATTATGTGGGGAAAGGCCCATCAGGGTAAAGTCTGAGGGCAGGGCAGGAGGCATGGTGAGGTGAGGATTAAAATGCTCTTGCTGTTATTTGTGTCACTGCCATTGTCAGAGAAAGAGAACACACTGTCCTCTGGTGCATCAACTCTTTCCAATCCACACTGTGATTAACCTTTTGTACAGGGCACAGATTATGGCCTAAATGTGGTGCGCTAACACACATATTGTGCGCACACTTATGGACGCCGCAGTTGAACACAACACGGTTTCGATGGAGTGTTGTCTGTCAGTGTAAACGTGACACAAATAGTCAGGTAACGCTTAAAGTGCGTTGCATTAGGAAGAGAAAACAAAGCCATTGTTAGCCTAGCTTTTCATTTTAATATCACATTATTCACATCGGATTCATTATCAAGCTGTTACAATGTATTCAATTCTACATTTTTGTCTTCTTGTAATTATCAGATTGCCACTTTATTTACAGTGACTTCACAGGTTTCCCTTATTCTTTTGTAGATATATCTCGAAGCTGCTTTAATCAAAGGTTTTATATTACTAATGGATTACATATGAAAAGGGTCACTCTTGGTGACCTTCAGACAAGCTCTACAAAGCGGTTTAGCAGTTCATTCATTGTTTTGGTTTTACGGACACAATTTTTCTGTATTGGTTCAGTCTCAGCAGACCACTCTTTTCTAACCCCTTGTACTTAACTTTGCCAGCACCAAAAGTGGGGGACTAGCTGGTGACCATAGGGGAGTATTTAACTGCTATACAGTAGGTCAGCTATTAAGTCAGAAGGTGAAGACCAAAGCAGTAAATGATAAATTCATCAAGTGGTTAGAGACACCAATGCTGTTCCTTAACTGCTGGATGTGTAAATATGCAACTATTTACTAACTAACATGTTTTCCAACCACTTTCATAAAGTGTCAATGTCATGTTGTAGCGTCCTGCAATCAGCCAAAAAGATCACTTAACAGTAACTTATATCAATATTTTTTATTATATCTGTTCCAATTTTGTGTTAGGACCATAGATTCTATCAGTCCTGATAATGTAATCACCAAACTGCTGAGATCTTGAAATTTGGTTTATGAGTCATTATTGACTTTTCATTTATTTCCTTATTTATTACGTAACTAGAACAGAGCCCATTCCACCAAATTAAACACTGCACTCCTTTGAGTCCTCAACCATACAACCACCTCATGTGGAGTCGATCGGATGACCGATTCAAGAGATACACAAAGGACATACATACAAACAGACAGTCATATATAGAGTCCTTCTTTTACTAGAGAGAAGATTTGTTTGTATTGTCTGCACTGTATAAGCCTCTAAATGTCCAATATTTCCTTCGGGATCAATATGTGTTGTGGTGATGTAAGCACATGTCACACACAGTTGGGGCCAAACAATGATAAGATATGGCCTTGCAGGGACTCATGTCTCTAACTTGGGGAACATGTTTGCATCAGTTAATAACCTTGTTCTCTTTGCTGGGATATAAGACATCGTCACCTGCTGTTGATCTTGAAGCTTTTTGTACATGCATCATTGTGTGACTGCATTCTGTGGGTGTACAGTTGCTTCCTGGACTCAGAATTAAAGTATGCTACTTTCATTAAGACAATGTAGACTCACATTTATTTGGAATTCAAAAAAACAATGGAAATCAATCAAATTAAGAACAATGACTTAGTAGATTGAGGACCAGCAGATCTTTTAGTTGGATCTTGTTTGTTCAAATGTACAAAGTATGAGTTTGTAAGAAACAATAACACATTTACAGTCATTTTGAACCTTTCAACAGGGAAACCCTGCTGAGAAGAAATGATCTTTCACTA
This sequence comes from Scomber scombrus, assembly GCF_963691925.1. Classification (NCBI taxonomy): domain Eukaryota; kingdom Metazoa; phylum Chordata; class Actinopteri; order Scombriformes; family Scombridae; genus Scomber; species Scomber scombrus. The sequence continues at coordinate 4,060,777 of NC_084981.1, forward strand.
GAGACTGCTCTCCAGTGGGAAAAAAAAACACTCAAATCTGGTGGAACAGAAGGTTTAAGAGTGTTGATCCATGAAACGCTGAAAAGATGACCTGACATTTTTATCGTTCATCCTGTTTATAACACGTTTCCTAACCAGCTCACGAAGCTCTTAAAGCACCATCATCCACCCAAACTTTTTTTCCTGATTTTATTTTGACAAGATTTTTTTTTTTTTAAATGAGAAAAACTCCAAAATATCAAAGAGACAGAGTTACAGAGCGATTTATAGAAGTGTTTAACAGAAGGTGGAATCACTGCAGCACTTAAGATCCTATATTTCACCATTCTGTCACTTTTATTTGAATACCTGATGTATTAAAGCCTCGTTAAATGCGAAGGATTAAACACAATATAAACTTGATCCCTTTCAGTAACTGACTCTTAATCTGTCTTTGTCTTCTGTCTCAGGTCGAAGAATACTGATGTGTTGCCTCCCAGCTCCACGCCGCCGCCTGACTCTGATCCGCCTCCATTCGGGTATGTGATTGGATCTTACACATAGAATGATGGGTGTGTGTTTGTGTGTGTGTGTTTATGTGTGTTTATGTGTGTGCTAGAGCTTCTAAGTTTTACTGGTCAGGAGTCCAGAGAGGTAAAATCCTGCCTGGGAGATGATGTAGAAGTAAGACCTTGGGTTGTGTCCATCTCACACTACACACACATACACACATACACACACAGGCCAGTGAAGGTTCGGGGGGGGTTAAGCTGGCGAGAGTGTCAGAGGGTACGTGCGGCTGGCTATAGTGCATTTTGTTGTAATGGCGTCCCAGTTGTCTTGTCAGAAATCAATGGGAACCAGGAGTCTCTGCAAGCAGAGGGAGGTCAAGGCTTCGTCTGCCTAAATATTTAATTCTGGGAACACGTCTGGAGCTTTTAAAAGATGAGCACACTGCTCTCATTTTCTCCTGCCGCACACACATTCTGCTTCTTTTTTTTTTTTGCACGGGCATTACTGTAAATGCAGCGCACACATGCATCATGTGGAGAAACACAAACCAAGCAGGCGCAAATATCCACACAAACACACAAACAAACAGACAAATGCCTTCATGCTTGGGCGGCACTTTCCTGTCCGTCCCCGGCTCAGGTCAGAGCTGGGTTAAAATCAATTCTAATCAATTATTAAGAGCTCGGGTATCTCTGCAATGCTTAAAAAAAAAAAAGTGGGTTGAGCCGATGGATAGAGTCCACTCCTTCCTTTGGACAACCCCTGAACAATCTGGAGAGAGAAAAAGTCTGATTAGGGCAAAAGTGGAAGAAACATCAATATATCTGATTCGACCATGTGGGTGAACTTGTTAGCTTGTTGGACTTTTTCACCTAGATGACGGGCCTCTGACTTAACTTAGTTGGAGTTGGGAAGAGAAGACAAAAGGAATGAATGAAGGCATTGAGAGGCCTTGGCTAAGAGTTTGTGAATGTGGAAATAGTTGGATGGAGAGAAACTGCAGGACTGAACATTAAAAGTGGAATTACACAGAATATGAATGGTGGTTTGCTTTGCTTTAGCTTTACTGAAACAATAAGTCCAACATACTTCTGTTAGCACACTTCTGTGTAGTACACTGTGTACTTGTGTACAACAGGTTAATGTCTCAAATCACATGGCTGTTACGCACTTCCTGGAAATGACGATAAGCTAGTTAACAAGCTAGCATAAGCGTTAGCATTTGCAGTACCAAATCATTACAGACTGCTAAATGAACCTAATAAACCTACTGATGGCTTATATGTGACAACAGTATAGTGGTGCTTTGTGCAAAAAAACACATGTATAATTTACATTTGTATAATCCAGCGATGTTCACCGCAGTTACAACGTTCCCAGCCGCCATTTCTTGTTTGGAAAATGGTCCCTCCTCTTCTGCTACGTAGCCAAGATGGTGACCGTTGAGGGCGAGAAGTGTCCATAGTTCCACACTCAACTTTTTGACAACTTTGAGTGCACCATTCAGATCACTCATAGTGCACTGCATTTTTCCATACTTTTCCATACTCAAAATATTAAGTGTAAGTACAGAAGTACAAGATTTGAGACACAGCATGTCTTTTTGATACTACCAAACCAAAGGAATCACCAAAGTCAGTAGGCTAAGCAAGCTGTTCAGTTATTACTGTGTATGATTGACTTGTATTTATGTTAAAGCAGAAATAGCTTGCTGTTTAACAGTTTGAAGTTAAAAGTTAAAGCTAAAGTTTGTCTTGCATTTGATTTTGCGATTTATTTTTATTAACTCCACTGGATGGAAATATTAACATTAAAGCTGCACTTGTCAATAATTTAACCTTAACATCATGACTATATGTAATATATAAAGGATTGCTCACAATGACAGATAATTATCACCTGACTCTGCAGTTCCACTCAGCTCTGTGGAGTTTTACAGCATCTTTTACCTTATTAAACCATTTATGCAGCAGCAGTAGCAGCGGGCAGATGTTTTCTGTAAAAGTTGTGTAAGCTTTATAAACCCACTGCACACTACCTGTCTAGTGTTAAACTACAGACAGACAAAGTTAGAGGGAAGCTGCTGAGCATTTAGAAGCTACAAGATGTATATTCCCCTTTCAAAACAGAGTTGAGTGAATACTAGTCTTACAATATAAGGTGGACAGAAACATGATGCCAGATGGATTCTCTTCATGTTACGCCATGTGTGCTGGATGTGTCAATAGTCAAATATTTGCAATTTCATAAGGTGTTAATATGTTAGTGTTGACAGTGTTTACAGATTGTTGTGCTGCACCCAAGTTGCCAAAAATCAATGAATGCAAGTTCATGCAAAAATTGTCATTCAAAAAAAGAAAGAAAGAAAGTATTTAAGTGCACTTATGCAAACTGGGACTGGACAGTATCCTTGTTAATCTATGTTCATGTACTCTATATGTTTACATTAAACATAACACTGGAATTAATATAACACCCATATTAACATTTTCACCACAATTGTCTATTGTTTTCTACCATGATGTACAGAATGTGACCCAGCAGTTTCTTTATTTACCCTCTCTACAACAACCAGAGCTGCAGTTACTAACATGATTCAGCAGTTATTCAGTGTTACGCAATAGTTGTAAACTCAGTACAGCTTCCCTTACTCTAAATGAAAGCTCTTTTAAGCTTTGTTAATTACATTTTGACATTTCGTCTGAAGCTCGTCGTGGCTGGAGCATGAAGTTCACTGCCCACCATGATCCGCGTCCTTTCCCCCCCAGCAGAGGACAAGTCAGGGTGGGGCCAGGGTGACCCATATGGGCCTATCTCCAATCAATGCCGGCTCGTATTAAGTGTGATCACTAAAGACAGGCAAACATATAAACGCGTGCGCGCACATTCACACACACACACACACACATAGGCCGGCCGTGGTCGATGGGCCCCTGGGCTGGTCTGAAAAGGCGTCACATCTGAGAAGCATGTCGTTCCAGCCTGATGAGCAATCTGCCTCATCAAAAAGACCTTTATCCCAATCAATAAGGCTTTCGGCAAGGGAACCCTGCACCGCCTGGCCACAGTCCCCAACACACCCACACACACACACACACACCCACACACACACACACACACACACACACACACACACACACACACACACACACACTGCTCTGTGTGGACGTGCTGGTTTGTGTACACTGTGCATGTCAGGTGCGAGGTTTTTATTTGAGCCTGCACACTAATAACAGGAGTGGATTTTTTTGTGCAGTCTTGATCTGTGTGCATATGCATCTCACACTTGTCACTCCAAGTTCAAGTGTGCCATTTTTTTGACGTTTGTAGTGGGGTTTTTTTCTTTCCACTGATGGATGTAAAAATAAAACACTTACATTTCTACATCAGAGGCCAAATGCATTAAACTCTGTAGAGTCACAACGAAATGTCTACACACAATGACAAAGATTGCATAGTTCTGTGTGTGTGTGTGTGTGTGTGTGTGTGTGTGTGTGTGTGTGTGTGTGTGTGTGTGTGTGTGTGTGTGTGTGTGTGTGTGTGTGTGTGTGTGTGTGTGTGTGTGTGCGTGCGCGTGTGCATAAATAGATGTAGACACCTGTTAAATCACTTGTTTTCAGTCAGTGCGGCTGCCTGATTGACCACTTGTTAGACGTGTAAATGAACAGAATGAATTGTGTCACATCAGCAAGAATCTACAATAACACAAGAGTATCAGTCATTACACTCTGCCATCGTCAGTCTAACCTGTGTGTGTGAGGCTGATTACACACTCACCTGCTCAACATGGAAAGTTTCCAGCATAATTTGTGACATCACAATTTTGGAGCCAATGAGGGTCCAGTATGTACATTATGTAATAATGTGTGTTGTTGAAACTTGAAGCCTCCAGTGCACAAATACTGAGAATGCATTTTTCATTGAAGTAGAAGACATCTTTTTAAATAAAAAAAAAACATTTGCATATTCATAGCTTTTTTTTTTCAATGAGGGATAATGAGATGTAATTTTAAAGATTTGAAAGGAAATAAATTATGTATTTTTGTATGTATTTAGTGGAAAAAACAACCACAGACATAAGTAATTTAAATATAATTAGTAAGTAAATTAGTGTAATTAAGAGTATAGTCTTAAAACATTTCTTTAAACATTAGAAGTGATCAGTGATTTCATCTACATCAGAATAAAGCTTGATATGAAGACATCATAAATACAGCAAAATAACATTTTAACTCCCATGTAAATAAAATGATTGACAAAAAAATATTATTCAAGATGAAGTTGCTAATATGACACTGATTAGCACTAAAAAACATGTATTAGGGTCAATGAAGTGATGCAACCCATTGTCCAACTGGTATAACCAGTATTGTTTTTCATAAAAATCTGATTATATACAGGACAATAAATGTGAACTAAAATGTGGAATTAATATAATCCACTTTTTTTTAAACAAATTTGTCATTTGTCGAAACATATCGAGAAAAAAGTGGTTGTTTTTTAGAATATATCCTGCTCAATATTGACAAAATGCTTTAAAATTTAAATGTAGAATTACTTTTTACTCTTTATTACATCTTTTCATATGATGTATTAAAATGAAATCATTATTTTTTTAAGTGTGCTTAAATACACTGTAGATAAAATAATAATAATAAAAAATATGTAATATTTATCATTTTTTTGTGGTTACACCATTTGACATTTTCAGGAGCATTCAGTCTTACTTTTGGTAAAAAATTGTGCTTTTCTGCTTACATTTATCTATCTGTTCCCTCTCTCCTGCAATTTCATAAGAATTCCATTTACTTTAAAGGCTATTCCAGTGATTTTGTATAAATAAGTAAGATATATGGGGATTCACCCAAAAGGCAAACTCTGCCACCCATGTTATGTAATTGTAGTCACCCACATCACCATGACATCATGAGGGTTGTTTTCTCACACTTGTTCCTGTAGAGCCACAGAAGATGATATGCAGCTATTTTCACATCACTCCTCATGACTAGTAAGCTGATATTTAAATGTAAAGTTGGTGGAATACTAACTTAATTGAATTTCTCTGTTACATTAAAAAACTAGAGCTGCCAGAATGTGTGGTAGCATCAGTATAATGTATCAGCGTACAATGCTTCAGTACATTCTCTGAGTGTCTTCCGCCTGTTGGCCATTACAGAATTCATCTCTTATCTCTCTCATCCCGCAACTCCCGCAGGGGGCCGGCTAATTAACCTAATAAAAACCCCCAACCATTTTCCTAAGGTAAATTGAATTGACTTGTCAACGGTGTACGTCAATACACATAAGGAGCATTAGTACTTAGTGGTGAAGAGCTTTAAAGGTGTCTGGGTGGGTGGGTGTACAAAGAGAGCCTTGTAGGGAAATTGGTTTACTAGTGATCTTTCCTGGTGATCTGAGTGCTCTGTTTCCTGTGTGAACGTCCTGAAAATGATTTCAAATTAAAAGTACAAGCAGTGTGTAGACAGGTTGTGAGACGTGAGGTTTGATTAAGTTAAAGTGTGAATAAAAGAAAGAAGAGCTTCAATTGTTAGGTCTTGTTTGCACCACTACTTTTTTTTTTGATTGTTCAGTTGGAGTAACAGGGTGATCTCTGGGAAATGAAGTACAAAATAAGCAGCAGTGAACCTTTAAGCTTCGAAGATGAAGACCAAACTAGAGCTAGAATCGAGCCCTGCTTTTAAGTTTTTACATTCAGATGTATTTTCACTTCTGTCTCTTCTCTTCTCCTCATTCTTCTTTGTCTGGCTATTTTCTCCCAACTGTCTTTGTTTCCCCCCCCCCCCCCCCCCCCCCCCCATTCCAGCCTCCCACTGTCTGCCTTCCTGCCTCATCCTGTTAATGTTAATAGTGCTGGCTGATGTTTTAATAAATTAAGCTTGATTAAGATTGTCGCCCTTTTGATTCTAATGGGGTCTTAAACAAACTCTGCCGTGATAGAATAATCATACTTTTTTTTTTTTTAAACACATGAAGGCAGAGGAGGGGGGTTCAGTGTGTGTGTGTGTGTGTGTGTGTGTGTGACTGCCTCTGCTTGGGTGCTGAGAAGTGAGATCTAGGCTTGAAAGTGTGTGTATGGAAGCACCCATTCATACTGTGTCTTCACTGGGAGTGTGAGCCTCACAGCGAGTGTGTGTGCGTGTGTGTATGTGATGGTTTACGAGTGTGCTTCTCCCTCGACCATTAAGCTGCTTCCTCTGGTCTCTCCCTGTGGTGGTGTAATGACCTGCAATCAGCTCTGAGTGTATCTCCATTAAAAGGCCTTTTTCCTTCCCACCCTGCACCGAGGCAAACGGCTCTAAACACACGGGAGGCCTGACTGCCTTTCTAGTTATTACAGATCTATAGTTCCCCTCACTACTGCTGCCCACCATGATCGTTATGGTTTGCTTATTTTGTGAACTTTAATTTTTCTTTTCTATTTCATAGATGCAATTTTTTCCCCCAATGGAATTTTACAGTTGTCTTTGACAGTTGTGATACAGTGTTTTTTTTGGCAGCCAAGAGATAAGCATACTTTTGTACTGTAGCTGGGAACATCATCACAGTTAAAACTAAACAGACTGATGTATCTAGTTGTTTTATAGTGAAAATGTAACTTCAGTTTTTGGAACAATCTGATAGAAAACGTCTCATCAAATTCTACAAAAGCATTCCCTCGTATTCAGTCAAAACAAAAGTGTAGAAAAAATGTTTCACATTATAATCTCAATTCTCGTCTTCTATGATTCTGTATTGATTCACATGTGTCAGTTTGTGTCAGTCAAAGTTTTCTTAATACTTTTAGAATTATATTTCTAAACAGATAAAACAACAAAACATAATGGCATACATGAAGAAAAACAACAACAAACACACAAAAAACTAAACAAAACAATGCCTTCATATATTACATACAATACACTGTATACAGTACTTGTTATACTAAATACAAGGGTGCCCCTTTACACATACATACTATACATATATTCCACAATGCATAATTGTATACATGTAATGCACAATACATAGTGTTATATAATGCACAATGCATACTTGTATACATATAATGCACATTGCTGAAATTGCACATGGTGGCCAATAACATATAATAATGTCCACAGACACAAGTTCAAGATTCAAAAAGGGGCAAATACAAAAAATGTAGTTAATATGTTGATGGAATAAAATATGGCAGTACTCAACACTCAAACTGCAAGGATGGTACAGAAACTGAGTGATACATACATAACAGAGTAAACTTGTAGTTCAAAAAAGGCATTTAATGACTTCCTAATTATCCGTATGAGTCAAGGTGAAGTGTGAATACTTCACATATATGCTATAACCGACAGATGGACATGTTCTGTTCTTTACAACAAAACGTTGAACTAGTGATGTTAATGAGTAAATGACTCTTGATGACACAGATTCATCATTCTCAAACAGTCTGAATAAATGAACTTTTACAAATCAAAACACTGCATACTCTCACACACACTTTTCTCTGCTATATTTTATTTGTCAGACAGTAACCTTCATTAACAGCCTGTCTGTTTCAAATTGCAGCTCAGTGATCGAAGGAGTCAGTGATTTGGCACATAGTCAACTGGAGTCAGAACCTAAATACAGCACCTCCTTTTCTATTAAATCAAGAATGTATTCTTTATCAAGGATTCATTATGAATGAAATTGTTTATTTGGACTGCCATTAGTTGTTACCAAGGCAACATCTCCTCTTCCTTTGGAGATGTTGAGAACATACATTTATAAACACTTTCACATACATGCATACATAATTACATATACATAATCTCCCCCAACTATATAAACATTATTACCAAATACAATTTCAACAAAACAATGTAAATCAATCATATATCATCTATCCATCTATCCATCTATCCATCTAGACATCTAGACATACCTCTTAATCATTGAATTCAGGTGTTTCATTCAGACCCATTACCACAGATGTATAAAATTTAAGCAGCTAGCCATGCAGTGTGCATCTACTTGTAAAAGAATGGGTCGTTCTGAAGAGCTCAGTGAATTCAAGTCTGGTGCTGCCATAGGATGCCACCATTGTGACAAGTTGGTTTATGAAATTTCTTCCCTGTTAGATATTCCACAGTCAACTGAAAGTGGAAACATTTAGGAACACCGGCAACTCAGACCACATAAAGTCACAGAGTGGGGTCAAAGAGTGCTGTAGAAGTCGCCAATGCTCTGTCGACTCAACAACTGCAGAGTTCCAAACTTCCTCTGGTATTAACATCAGTAAAAAAAACTGTGTACCGGGAGCTTCGTGGAATGGTTTTCCATGGCCGAGCAGCTGCATGCAGGCCTTACATCATCAAGCCATCAATGCCAAGCGTTGGATGGAGTGGTGAAAAGCACGCTGTGACTGGACTCTGGAGCAGTGGAAACGTGTTCTGTGGAGTGATGATTCACGCTTCTCTGTCTGGCAGTGTGATGGATGAGTCTGGGTTTGGCGGATGCCAGGAGAATGTTACCTGTCTGACTGCGTTGTGCCAACTGTAAAGTTTGGTGCAGGAGGGATGATGGTATTGGTGGTTTTTTAGGGGTTGGGCTAGGCCCCTTAGTTCCAGTGAAGGGGAATCGTAATGCTCCAGAATACCAAGACATTTTGGACAATTCTGTGCTTTCAACTGTGTAGGAACAGTTCTCTGTTCCAGCATGACTGTGCTCCAGTGCACAAAGCAAGGTCTATTAAGACAAGGTTGGGTGGATTTGGTGTGGAAGAATTTGGCTGATCCTCACAGAGCCCTGACCTCAACCCCATCGAACACCTTTGGGATGAACTAGAATGGAGCCAGGCCTTCTTGTCCAACATCAGTCCCTGACCTCGCACATGTTTTTCTTCTGAATGGGCAAAAAATTCCCACAGACACACTCCAAAATCTTGTGGGAAGCCTTCCAAGATGAGTGGAAGCTGTTACAGCTGCAAAGGGGGAACCAACTCTATATTAATACAGCTGAATTTAGAATGGGATGTCACAAAAGCGCCTGTGTAATGGCCAGGTGTCCTAATACATTTGTCCATACAGTGTACATGCACAAGCAGTATCTGACCACGCTTTCCTTCTTGGGAATATATCTAGCTGTAGCACTGGTTTCCAGATACAGTCAGTGAGCACAGGTTTAGCTTATGGTCCCAGTAGAGGAACAATGGTACCAAACCTGGTAACCTCACTGTGACTCCAAGACTCCAGGAAGCTGCGTATAGTCACTACACCAGCTAATGCCAAGAAGTAGTTCCAGCTCATAGCTATGTCCTGACGCCTGGTATCGAAAGAGTATCCCCTACAAATATTGACCAATTCCTTTATGGATCAATCTCATCCTTTTTTACAGAAAAATACACAGGACTGTAGTTTACTGCACGGTGAGACATTTCCGAAAGAGGTGATTTTGGCAACAGCCTTGGGCTCAAGGTGATGGGCAGTGATTTGCTTTCTCTCTGTTAACCTCCTCACCTCCTCTTCAGTTTGGTTTCATACTGTACCGCAGGAGTTTCAAGCAATTTGTCAACAAAACATTAAATAATAATTCCAAGGGCAACCACACATATACCAGTATATCCCCGCTACTCCTCAGAAAGAACAGTGCCTATTTCAAGTGAAGTGTTGTCCTTTTATAAATTAGAACACCCAAATACAGGCTAATATATTTCAGCCGCTGAGTGTTACACTAATCCTGTTGTTCATACGCAGGATCCCCCAGCACTGCTTAATAGCAATGATGTACACGGACATCTCCCAGAAATTAATGACATGTATTTATGAGAAATGCTAGCTAATAATTAATGGCATGTGGACAGCAGCCAGACTGATTAACTTATAATTAGAACTTTATTCCTATGGAGCTTAGGCTTTGGAGACTGAAAGAGAATGAAAGTGTGGAGTTTTACTTTTGTGCTATTTTTTCTGCTTCTGTTTCTTAACACTACATATACTGTAATTTACTCCTTATTTAATGTGCACAGACTGAAATACTACAGGACACTAAGTCAAATGGGGTTGGAATTTATCCCAGCATATATTGGGTGAGATGTAAGATATACCACTCTACCTCTCACACAAATATGTTTACATCTACCCATAATTAGAATTTATCTGACTGGCATGTGTTTGGACTGTGGAAGGAAACCAGAGCACCCAAATTACACCCACACAAGTGCTGAGAGAGCATGCAGATAGACAGTCCAACACTTTTATCCAGACTGAAATATCTTAACAACTATCTTATGCATTGAGTATTTGTTCACACATTCATGGTCCCCAGAGGATGAATCCTATTGAGTATGGTGATCTGACTTATCTTCATGGTGGCACAAGATAAAAACATTAGCGGTTTGGAGTGAAATGCCTTAAGATCTATTAGATAGATTACCATGAAATTCAGTTCCCGCTCAGGATAAATAGTAAATGGATTGTTCTTGTATAGCACTTTTCAAGTCGTTTGACCACTCAAAGCGCTTTTTAAACTGCAACAACATCTGTGATCCTTTGACTGTGCATCTACTACCATCATCAGTCCAAACATTTAGGTAATCCAATAAGGAAGCAAAGCCTGCGAGCTAGTTCAGGCAACCCAACTCGAGTCACCACTCCACTTATGCCTTACACCCCTCTCTGGAACATACTGTATATTAAGTGCACACTTATAATCACGACTGCATACTTAAGTCATCAGTGTTGTGCTCACCGTTTTGCTGTATGCCTGCTGCTACAGCTGCCGCTAACAGCACCATTTCAAACCCCCATCACAGATCCAGCATCCACCTCTAAACTCTGAGTCTATCTTCCATTTGGGGGAAGTTATTTTTGTCATTTCCCACTCCCTGCTGTGCCAGCTCAATGCTTTTATTAGGAGTGATAAGGTCATAGCGTAGAGGCCAAACACTATTCTACATTTAAATAATAGTCTATTCCATGTGACTTAGCTAACTTTGATTCATGACCAAATACCTGCAAAACTAAAGACATTCCCATCAGCGCCAGCCATACTTTAACATGGTCATTCTGAGCATGTTAACATGCTGACTTCTAGTTCTAAGTGTAGCCACATAGAGCTGCTGACATATGACTGTAGACTCATTATCTTGTTGGTGTTTTAATGATCAAATTGAAATGATTCCCATTAAAAGTGTTTGCTTGAAAAACATTTTACCTTAAAGCTTAAATGACACATTGATAAGGGCAGATTCAAACCAAGGACCTCTGAGGTAACAGTGGAGATCATATTTAAGCACACAACCGACCAACAAGGACCACCACCTACAAACAAAAAACTGAACTCATGATCCACCTAATTTCTTTCTCTAGAATCTCAGTTTTTCTCAGAAACTAGAATTTTCTCTGTTTCTTAATGGAGATTGTTATCACATGACCAAAGCGTTATACTTGTCCAGCTACATGACAACTGAGCAAAGTCCATCCAATCCATCTCTTCATTCAGAATCATAGTTTCAATTTTAGGTTGAATTTCAGTTCACAATACAATACACTCACAGTTCTATTCAAAATCTGGTTTAGACCTGGGCCGGCCTGAGTCAGAGAAAGAGCACCAACTGTGTATGGAATTCTAAAGTGTTTTTCTTAAATTCTAAAGATGGGCTCCAAGGTCAATAAGATAGCATGTGACAATATGAAAACTCAAAACATACAGAACCTTTTAATACACTGCTCCCTTTGCAAGGCCCCTACTTTTGTTATTACCGTAGCAATCTCCCCAACTTCAATGTTACAGTCCAGGGCCAAAGTTGGACACTGATGCTGAGCCACCTCTGACCAAACGCACAAGAGGGAACACACACTTATGAACATGTGACACATATAGTACACACAAGCAGGGGATTGTGCACATTGTGTGACTGAGTATAGAAACATATTTAAACTAAATATACAATACACATACAGCACAAGAAAATACTAAAATAAATATGCTGCTCCTCTACAAAAGAGACACACACACATTCAATAAATGTACAATTTTACAAAGGCAAGAACATATACACATATCAAACTATACAAACAGTCTTAACCATACAGAATCTGCTGTGTGTAAACAAACGATGCACACACAAACTAGTAGTAAAGAATGCATAAGCTTACAACATGTACAGAAAAATCATATATGTCTCAGATTTGTACATTTCTTGGTGGACTTTCATATAATTTGAAGGGTACAATACTGCCTTTTGGTCTAGAGTGATGGTCTTGGGGTTTGTTAATACAGCCCTTTCAGTTAAGGGATAAGTGTTGAGTTAAAGTAAAATGATTATATTTAATATCAAAACCCAGTACAAAATGACTGTAGCTAGACTAAAGTTTGCTTCATTTACAGCATTAAAAAATACAGTGGGTTCCACAAGTGTGAGTCCATTTTCCCTAGTGGTCTCAGACTTGGGAAGAAACAGGAAACTCATGATAAATGATGTCAAAGAGAAAGTGTATCTGAAATGACATTTCTCAGAGTGATAATAGATGTTAAATTATGCTGAAAGCCACATATAAATGATATCAAAGCTATAATATCAGTCAATTGCAATACTATATAAAGTTAAATATCTTCTATATCAAGCTTTGTTACACAGCGTGTACTGTTCCTTCATAGTCGCATATATAATTGGGTGTATGGAAATGTGCTGTTTTAAACATCTAAAATCTCTAATTTGAGTATGAATAAAACACAAAGTCTTTTTTTGAGATTTGTTTCTTGAAATATTAATTTAGCATTATTTATTTTCAGTGGAAATTGGATCTAAAAATAATCAAATATACAGTCAGCGATTCATTTGCATTTTCTTTTTCTTCACTTACTATTCTATTACTTAATATTCTTATTTCTATTGTCTAAGCAGTGCATGTTGCAACTGAAACAAAACTGTCAAGCAGTGAAATAAGTATTCCTTCTATCACTACCTTAGTAGGAAGAAAGGTGTCAACCTTTTTTGTGTTCAACTTGTGGGTGCAGGTGGTCAATAGAGGGCGCTCTGCAACACGTCACAGC